>NC_044982.1:2109398-2182559 GCF_008728515.1 Papio anubis | reverse complement strand
CTTAATTTCTTTTTTGAGACAAGGTCTTGCTCTGTTGCCCAGGCTGGAGTGCAGTGGCACAATCACGGCTCACTGCAGCCTTGAACTCCTGGCCTCAAGCAATCCTGCCTCAGCCTCCTAAGTAGCTGGGACCACAGGCATGCACCACCATGCCTAGCTAATTTTTAAATTTTTTGTAGAGATGCAGGGCCTCCCCATGTTGCCCAGCTGGTCTTGAATTCCTGGACTCAAGCAATCCTATTTCCTCAGCCTCCCAAAGCACTGGGATTACAGCATGAGCCAGCACGCCCCGCCCCTGCATATATTTTTTATACTTGTACACATTAATGCATATTAATTATACATATTAATGCATCACTAAAGTTCTGGTACATGCACTACATGTGTTTATGATGAACAGAAACAGTATTTTAAGGTATCTGTGGCCGGGTGTGGTGGCTGACGCCTGTAATCCCAGCACTTCGAAGGCCAAGGCAGGTGGATTACTTGAGATCAGGAGTTTAAGACCAGCCTGGCTGGCCAGGCATGGTGGCTCACGTCTGTAACCCCAGCACTTTGGGAGGCCGAGGCGGATGGACCATGAGGTCAGGAGATCGAGAGCATCCTGGCCAACATGGTGAAATCCCGTCTCTACTAAAAATACAAAAATAAGCCAGAAGTGGTGGCGTGCACCTATAGTCCCAGCTCCTTGGGAGGCTGAGGCAGGAGAATCACTTAAACCCGGGAGGCAGAGGGTGCAATGAGCCAAGATGGCACCACTGCCCTCCAGCCTGGGTGACAGAGCAAGACTCCGTCTCAAAAAAAAGATATCTGCAATGATCGCAGCATGATTTGAGTCATTTTAGTTATTTCAGTCACGTCATACATTCGTCACTGAAGGGAATGTCAAATTTTAGTTGGATATCAGTGAAAATGAATAATGAGTTGGGGCTGATTAAAAAAAAAAAAAAGAAAAGTGGGACGGGGTGTGGTGGCTCACGCCTGTAATCCCAGCACCTTGGGAGGTCAAGAAGGGAGGATCACTTGAGGTCAGGAGTTTCAGACCAGCCTGGACAACACAGCAAGACCTCATCTCTACAAAGCAAACACGAAAAATTAGCTGGGTGTAGGGGCTCAAACCCTCTGGTCCCAGCTACTTGGGAGGCTGAAGTGGGAGGATTGCTTGACCCTGGGAGGTTGGGCTGCAATGAGCTGTGATCCTGCTGCTGTACTCCCTGCCTCAAAAAACTCCACAAAACCAAACAAGCCCCCCCCAAATTTTTTTTTTTTAATTTTTTGAGACGGAGTCTTGCTCTGTTACCCAGGCTGGAGTGCCATGGCGTGATCTCTGCTCACCAAAACCTCCGCCTCCTCCTGTCTGCTGATACTTTCCTGCCCCAGCCCTGAGAAGTTGGGACTACAGGTGTGCACAGCACCACACCTGGTCTATTTTGTATTTTTAGCTGAGATGGCTTTACCATGCCAAGGCTGGTGTTCTAACTCCTGACTTTTTGTGGATCCTCAGCCCCCTTTCCGCCTTGGGTCTCCTAAAATGCTGAGGTTACAGGTGTGAGCCATGTGTCCGCCCTCCAAATAATTTTTGAGACAGGTCTCGCTTAGTCAACAGGCTGGGAGGCAGGCATGCTGACCTGCCACTGCAAGTCTGCCTCCTGGTTCACGCCGCATTCTCCTGCCTCATGCTCTTAAGTAGTTGGGACTAGGCTTCACACTACCGCCGCCAATTTTTGCATTTTTAGTAGAGACGGGTTTCACCTGTATAGCTAGGATGGTCTCACCCTGACCTCGCGGATCTCACTACCGCCTCCCAAAGTGCTGGGATTACAGGCGCCAGCCACGCCGCCTGCCCAAATACTTTTTGAGACGAGTCTCGCCTCTGTCGCCCAGGCTGAGTGCGGCCGGATTCAGCTCACTGCCTGCCTCCAGCTTATTTATTCTGCTCCTCAGCCTCCTGCAGTAGCTGGGACTACAAGCGCTCTACCACCTCAGCCTCCTTCCTGCTGCTAGTTTTTGTATTTTTGCAGAGACGGGTTTCACTGGTTAGTTTATTAGGATGGTCTCATCTCCGACTGCAGATCCCGCCTGCCTCTGCCTCCCAAAGTGCTGGGATTATAGGTTTGAGCCACACTGCTACTCTGGCCCCAAATACAATACACTTTAAAGATGATAATGTCCCATCAAGTCCACATACCTTCTGGGTTTCCCAGCGAACTTCCTGCCCGCGCGTCTTTCCAGGGGGTTAGGGACACTGGCTGAGGCTGTGCACCTGGGCGGTGTGGTTGGGGTTATGGTTGGGCTGGCCTCAGTGACAGTGTGCATCATGCGTGGATTGTGAATTTTTGAGACGAGTTCAGCCTGTCGCCCAGGCTGGAGGGATGGCGCCAACCTCAGCTCACTGCAGTTCAGCCTCCGGTTCACGCCCCATTCTCCTGCCTCAGGCTCTCTTGAGTAGCTGGGACTACAGGCTCCCCACCACTCGGCCCGGCTGTCTTTTTGTATTTTTAGTAGAGACGGGGTCACCGTGTCAGGCCAGGATGGTCTGATCTCCTGACCTTGATCCACCCCTCTCGGCCTCCCAAAGTGCTGGGATTACAGGCTTGAGCCACCGCGCCCGGCCGGATTGTGAATTTTTATCTAACCCGTGTGTATCTGTTGTTTCACGCATGACTGTGATTTGCTCACATTTGTTGAGATGACTGCATGGGGCCTCCTCCTGGCACCTAGCTCTGGGGTTTCAGTTGCCACATTTTCTTACTATTCCTGTCCGCCTGACAGCCCTCATTTCCTGCTTTTGTTAGATTCATCAAGTCTTCTTTGTTCCATTTTTTTCTCTTTTTTTTTTTTTTTTTTTGAGATGGAGTCTTGCTCTTGTTGCCCAGGCTGGAGTGCAGTGGCGCCATCTTGGCTCACCGCAACCTCTCCTGTGTTCGTGTGATTCTCCTGCCTCAGTCTCCTGAGCAGCTGGGATTACAGACGCATATCACTACGCTCGGCTAATTTTTGTATTTTTAGTAGAGGCGAGGTTTCACCATGTTGGCCAAACTGGTCTCGAACTCCTGACCTCAGGTGACCTGCCCACCTAGGCTTCCCAAAGTGCTGGGATTATAGGCGTGAGCCACCATGCCCGGCCTGTCCCATTTTTTTCTTCTAATGGTTTGGAAGATTTACATATTTCTATTCATCTAGTGGTGACGTTATTTTTTTATTTTTTATTTTTTTTGAGATGGAGTTTTGTTCTTGTCCAGGCTGGAGTGTAGTGGCGCAATCTTGGTTCACTGCAACCTCCACCTCCTCAGTTCAAATTATTCTCTTGGCCGGGCGCGGTGGCTCAAGCCTGTAATCCCAGCACTTTGGGAGGCCGAGACGGGAGGATCACGAGGTCAGGAGATCAAGACCATCCTGGCTAACAAGGTGAAACCCCATCTCAACTAAAAAATACAAAAAATAACTAGCCGGGCGAGGTGGCGGGCGCCTGTAGTCCCAGCTACTCGGGAGGCTGAGGCAGGAGAATGGCGTGAACCCGGGAGGCGGAGCTTGCAGTGAGCTGAGATCCGGCCACTGCATCCCAGCCTGGGCGACAGAGCGAGACTCCCTCTCAAAAACAAACAAACAAACAAACAAACAAACAAACAAACAAAAAACAAATTATTCTCTTGCCTCAGCCTCCCAAGTAGCTGGGATTACAGGTGTCTGACACCATGCCCAGCTAATTTTTGTATTTTTTAGTAGAGATGAGCTTTCACCATCTTGGCCAGGCTGGTCTCAAACTCCTGACCTCAGGTGATCTACCCACCTCAGGCTCCCAAAGTGCTGGGATTACAGGCATGAGCCACCACACGCAGCCGGTTATTTTAAATGTTTAACATGTGCACTGTATTTCTCTCTTCCTACCCCCGTCCAGAGTTCCTCAGTCGTACATGATCCCCTCTGAAAAGACGCGGCCGCTGTGCGGTTTTCTCTCCCTCCTCCTCCCCTCCCACGGCCCGTGCTGGCATCATCCAGAGCCTCCTTGCAGACAGTTGTGTTTCCAGCATGAAGCCCCTCGCTGGCCCATGTATCCCTCATCTGCCTCTTGGACTTCTGTTTTGTTTTGCTAGGGTACCTCATCTAGTAATGATTTCAGATAGTACTTGTTGGAAAGAAACTCTCTGAGCACTTGGCATGACCGAAAACAGTGTTTGTTCTTCCTCCCCACTGAATGGCTGTTGGGCCTGGCATCGAATTAGAGCCTCCAAATTTTCCCTCCGAGCCGTGAAGGTGCCCCCGCCACAGTGTCTGAATCCCAGCTTGCCAATGTGTGATGTCAGATGAAGGTTTTTTTCCTCTCTCCTTCCCCTCCTCCTTTCTTCCTTCTTCCTCCTTCTCCACCTCTTCTTCTTCCTCTTCCTGCTCCTTCTCCCCTACTTCTTCTTCATTGTTTTTTTGTTGTTGTTTGTTTAAACTCGCAGGTTTTTTTCCCCACTTGACACTTTGCTCTTTTTTCCCTGCGTTCCAAAACGTCTTCAAGTGTCTTTTCGGCTCTAGGCAGTTTTCTGTCTTGGTTTCCGTTAACATTCTCTCCCTCCTGTTCCCTCTCCCCTGGAATTCCGTTTCAGTGGATGGAGAGAACTCTGGGCCTGTTTTCCATGTTTCTGAACTTTTCCTTCACACATTATAACCTTTCTGCCCTGTGACCTGTGTTCCACTGAATTCTCTGGCTGGACCTCCCAGCCCACTCACTCGGGCTCAACTGAGGCCCATCAATTTGAGGATTTCCTGTTTCAATGCCCCATGTTTTAATTTCCCAAGATATCCAGTGGACTTTTGGGAAGTCTTCCTAAGTCTTATTTTTATTTATTTTTTTATATTTTTTGAGGCAGAGTCTTGTTTTGTCATCCAGGCTGGAGTGCAATGACGCAATCTTGGCTCACTGCAACCTCTGCCTCCCGGGTTCAAGTGATTCTCCTGCCTCAGCCTCCCGACTAGCTGGGATTACAGGCACCCGCCACCACGCCCAGCTCATTTTTGTATTTTTAGTAGAGATGGGGGTTTCACCATGTTGGTCAAGCTGGTCTCAAATGCCTGACCTCAAGCAATCCACTCACCTTGGCCTCCCAAAGCGCTGGGATTACAGGCGCGAGCCACTGTGCCCGGCCCCAAAGCTTATTTTTATTTGTTCACATGAATGTGGTTTTGTTGGTTATTGTTTCTGAATCTTCTGTAAATTTTTGAATAATACCTAAAATTATAAGGAAAAAAGCAAAAATCTGAGTTCACGTCCCCAGATTCTTTTTTGAAAGAGTAAAATATCTTTCTTTTCTCTCTGAAGCTATTACTGGTGTTGTTTTTGAACGCTGTGTGTTCCAAGACTCTTGCTCAGTGCAAGTTACACAACTGTAGCAAACAGACCCCAAACATAGCTGCCCACGCCAGCCAGCGGCTAATCTATCCCTGACCTGCCTGAGCAAATGCTCCTGGGGGGTGGGGCCTGGGTGGGCCCCAGGCTGGAGGCTGCCCTGTCATCTTGCGCATTTGCCTTCTACAATCTCTCTGATGTCCCCTTTCCAGCCATCAGAAGGGGGAACCCTAAAAGCCTCCTGGAAGGTTCACATACTCCTGAAACTGGCGCACGTTGCTTCTGCCAGATTCTGTTGGACACCACCAGTTACTCAGCCACACCTCCTGCAAGGGAGCCTGGGAGTGCAGAGCAGCCAGGGGCCCCATGAGAAGGGGTAACGGCTTCTGTTGGACAGCCGGACGGCGGCCAGCCAGCCCTTGGCCTCCAGACATCTGTGAGACCCACCCTTCCTTCCACACCTCGTGTTAGAAAAAGTCACCATCGTCTCCAGGGAGCAGACCCAGCCCAAAGCCTGCCTGTCTAGGATGGGCGGAGCCTTTCCGTGGGTCCAACTGACAGATGATTCATTAAAGCCATCTGCTCCCCTCCCCCGCAACCTGAGCCTTCATCTGATCTTTGCCGCAGGCCTGCACACTTTTGTTGGACTGAGCTGCCTGAGTGACAGGCCTTGAACAGCCACCATCTTTTCTCCTACTGTTTGAGGCATAAACAGTGGCTCTTTCAGCCTGGGAGTCTCATCTTTCTGGGATAACTCTAATTGCAAACCAGCCCTCACTTTCTGGAAAGAGTGGCCAAGCTACAGGGAAGGGGCGCCTCGCACTAACCTTCTGGCTCTTTCCTCCCCCTTCCCAGCGTTCCCAAGCCTTTGCCTCGGCACACCAAGGGACGTGTGGCGTCATCTCCAATTTACCACATCCGTTTCCCGTATCCCCAGTCCAACCACCGAGCCAGCGCCCTGTGTCGTGACTTCTGTGTGATTCGGGGCAGGCATATCAGTCGGCTATTGCCACAACAATGCTGCATAACGAGGACCTCAAAGCTTGGTGGCCAATTCTCACGCTCACAGGGCTAGGGCCGACCTCCACCCGGCCGAGCCCCTGGCCTCCGGGTTCTGGGATGTGGGCCGGGCTGAGGTCCACCCAGGTTTCTCGCTCCTCCTTGGAGCCCCCGTCAGTATCTGCGTTCTCCATCCTTCTCCATTCTTCTCTGGGGCACGGCCTGCTTGTAGTGGGTCCCTGGCAAGCAGGAACACCAGGCCGCCCTTGCTGGCACATTCCAAGCCTTTGCCCACTTTGAATCTGCTACCTTCCTGCTGGCCACAGCACATCACTTGCCAAGTCCAAAGTCAAGGGAGGAGAGCCCACCCACCACCCAGAGGCCACGGCAAGAAGACGGAGGTAAAATTCTGCTATAGGGGAGTGAAAAACCAATGATGAAATCACTAATTGAATTGTAAGTTAAACTGCTCTAAGGCATAGACTGGTGTAAATGCTTAAACAAAAGAGAAGTGGATTTCTCCCTTGACAACCATGGCAGGGTTTCAGTTTGACAATGGCCAGTCATTCAGGGCCCCAGGCTGAGGGTGACTCTGTTGTCCTCCAGCAAAGCTTCCTGTGTCACCCTGGTTGTTGCCAGGCCCTGGGAAAGGGAAAGTGAACAGAGGGCCTTTTGGACCAGTCACAGGAGAGGCACACGTCACTGCTGTCACCTCCACTGCAGGTGGCCACCCGGGCACACCCCTTGCCAGGGAACCTGGCGGGTTCAGTCTAGCCCAGGCCCAGGACGAGGGGCACCCAATCTCGCTGGACAGCACCGGCTCTGCGCTGGTTAGTTCGCTCGTGTTAGTTCTTTGGTTTGTGGTGCGTGCTCAGAGTTGGTGATCCCAGCTTTGTGAGGGATCCCTGCTTGTCCATCAGCACGTGGTCAGGCACCTCACCTGTGGCTGACGGCTTGGGGCCCATGACTCCCCCCTCCCTCTAGGTGCTGTTTCACAATGGGATCTCTTCTCTGTCCACCGCCTGTGCTGAGTGTACTCAGCCAAGAGTGAGGCTGCCCTCCCACAGACACCCCCAGCCAACCCCCTACAACTGTCCCAGGGCCCCTCGGCTCCCCTGGGAGCTGCCGTCACCTGCCAGCAGGTTTCACTCCTGGGCACCAAGGCTGTCGTTTCTTCCCTCCAGCCAGAGCAATGTCCCCCACCCCTGTCTCCCCACGACTCCTCCAGATTTCTGGGCCACGGAGGGCACCCTTCTTATCCCTCCTGGTTATAATAGACTTACAGTTTTTTTGTTTTTGTTTTTTTTGAGATGGAGTTTCACTCTTGTTGTTGCCCAGGCTGGAGTGCAATGGCACGATCTCGGCTCACCACAATCTCCGCCCCCTCGGTTCAAGCAATTCTCCTGCCTCAGCCTCCTGAGTAGTTGGGACTACAGGCATGCGCCACCACGCCTGGCTAATTTTGTATTTTTAGTGGAGATGGGGTTTCTCCATGTCGGTCAGGCTGGTCTTGAATTCCTGACCTCAGGTGATCTGCCTGCCTGGGACTCCCAAAGTGCTGGGATGACAGGCGTGAGCCACTGCGCCTGGCCTCAGTTTTTTTTTTTTTTTTTGTCATCTCCAGGGACTGGAAACAGGAGAGGAGTGTGTCAGGTTTTTTGTTTTTTTTTAATGTCATCTTCAGGGACTGGAAACAGGAGAGGAGGGTGTCAGGAGGAACTGTATGGAGGGCTACCTTGATTAAATCCCTTCTCAGCCTCTAAACCTATCCAGGTCTCTGGCCTTGGCTGCTTAATCCCTGGGAGCCACACCATTAAGGTCCTATTGATCTGGGTCTGTGGGCTGCAACCAGGGCTGGAGGAGGTCAGGATGCTAGGAAGTCCTGCCTGCGTCCCCCAGATCCCGGGGCTGCTGTGGACCTCAGGAGACACAGAGAGTGCCTGCCTCAGAATTCCGGTGACCCTTGGAGTGGGGAACCCCAGGGTGGAGCCTTAAAAGTTGCTGTCTAGTGGCTTTGGCAACAGCAGTTGAGTTGGATGGTAGCTTTGGTGACAACAGTGCCAGGGACATAAGGACTGAGAAGGCCCAGGCTGGCCCGGCAGGACTCCAGCAGGTCCTGGGATGTTTGTGACAAGACTGTGTTCCCTGGTGCTGGCTCCTCTGCCATGCTGTGCCTTATGTATGCCCAGGGCTCCACTTACTCTGCAGGGATGGACTGGACCCTGCAGGGAGAGGCCCTTTGAAATCTCACAGTCAGGGGCTGCTTTGCTCCTGTTTTTATTCTGGTTTGTGATTTCACTTGGACAAGATTTAGAAACTTACGAAAATGTGAAAAGCACGTTTCCTGAGGCCTAGGACCACTGACACCCACGTGTGCCTCCTTCTCAGGGAATTAAGACTGTGTCTGTTACTTTTAAAGAAGATGCAGGACACAGCGGACTAAAGTCCTCCACCTCGAAGCAGACAACCCCCTTCACATGTTTCTGTTGCAGAGAAGGCGACACTCACCAGCTCTTTGGCATCCCAACGACAGTTTTGTCACTTTTTCCCTTGCCATGGTGAAGGCAATCAGGGATAGCAAGATAAGAAGGTCCAGGCATTCTCCGCCCCTGCTGCCCTACAGGGCCAGACTGAGGGCACAGGAGGCCCTCCCTTCATCCCTTGCTCCAGGGGAGATGTGCGCTCCAGCCTGGAAGAAGACCCCCTTTGGGGAGGGCGGAGGGCACAGGCCACGCCGCCTGGCTGTGCTCCGCTCCAGATCTCAGTCCCTGAGCCCTGCTGAGGGTGTCCTGGCATTTCCCCTCAATGTGACCCAGCTCAGGCGACAGGGGTCACTCCCCCATTCGGGGTGAGCCTGGGGCAGCGGACGCCAATCTCACGAACCCTGTCCGGGCTCGGGGCCTGGGACGCATTCCCTGGACTCCAGGATCCCTTTGTACGGAGTCACAGAACACAAAGGCACGCCGGGTCCGGTGAGCCCAGGCACCCTCCCCTTCCTTCCTGGGCTCAGGCCGCCTGCACGTCTCTGCAGATCCTCACGGAAACGTGCACAGCAGGGCTCTGAACCGAACCCAGGCTGCTCTGGAGCCAACCCTCCGCCCCGGGCTGACCACGTCCACCTGCCGGGCCCTCCCTCCCCGCAGCCTCGACGCGGGGTCACCTTCTCCCACCTCCCTCCCGACTCGGGCGCTTCTCCCGACAGCGGAGGGAGGGTCGGAATCCCACAACACGGCGGCGGAATCCTGCTGGCTGTAGCTGGGCGTCCGAGTAGCACCCGCGGGCGCCGCAGTCTCCACTCTCAGCGCACAGATCCCGGCCGCCTGCAGCGCCTCCCGGCAGCCACGCCCCCTGGGCCGCCCATTGGCCAAGCCTCCCGCGCCTCCGCGCGATCCCATTGGCCTGCGCCGGCAGCTCAGACAAAGGGACCGGCCGCGGCGGGCGGTGATTGGGCGGGGTTGGGGGGCGGGTCGGGCGAGAGCGCGGGTCGGGCGGGAGCCGCGCGCTGGGGAGGCGGAGAGCGCGGCCCGGGGGGAGGGGCGCGGCGTTTCGGGCCCGGGGCCGGGAGTTGCTGGTGCGCCGCGTGGCTCGGGCGCCTTCCCTCGCGGGGGCGGGGCGGTTCCACGTGGGTGGGGCTGGGCGCCCCGGAGGGCGGTGGCCGCGGGGCGCGGGGCGCTGGGATCCCGCCTGCTCCTCCGCCCGCCTTCTCCGCCCTGCACCCCTCCCGCCCCGGGGCTCCTGCCCGGACGGCGGCCGCCGCCGCCTCGTCTTCCCCGAGGGCTCCGCGTCCGTCTCCACATCGCGGCCGGGAACCTGGGAACGCGAGAACTCGAACCCAGAAGGACGTGCCCGAGCAGCACCAGCCGCGGGGACCCTCTGGCCGGGAAGAGGACTCGGGCCCTGGCGGTCGAAGACGGACGCAGCTCCCGGAAAGGCGAGCCGGGTCTCCGGCTCCTGGAGCTTCGGTGCGTCGCCAGGGAGGGAGGGACTGGCCGTGGGGCGAGCAGCCGGGCGGGGAGTGGCTTCTGGGGGCCTTCGCCAGCGGAGGGCCCGCGAGGCCGCCCTCGGAGCGCCGCCAGGTACGTGCGTTTTCCTTGTTTCCCGCGCTCCCAGTGCGCACTCTCGGTAGGGAACGAATAAAATCCCGGTTGGTGTGTAAGAGCCTTTCGCTGCAAACGTGTCTTTCTGCGGGGTTCGGGGGGCCGCCGAACACGGGGTAGACCCCGGCCCAAGGTATTCCTGCAGCTTCCACCCGGGACCCTTTTCCACCCTCACCGTGGGCTCGGAGCGGGTGCCAGTTTGGAAATGCTTGTCCCTTTTCTGCAGCTCCGATTGAATTCGCCCGGGAGGAGGTGCGCCCTGCTTCGGCCTCAGAGCTGGAATGACCGGGCTTTGTTCTCCGCAGCCCTCCCCACCCCGTCCTCCTGGAAAATCCGGATTTTCCAGGGATGCTCAGTTTTGAGGGGGTTATGTTCGGAGGAAGCTTGGGTTGGGAAAACCCGATATTGGCCCCAGTCTGGCGAGCAGCTCCCCTTGTCTTGGAGCAGCCCCTCCTAGCCCCCGGAGCCCCGGACTTAGACGGTTAGAAGACGCCCATGGGTTTTGCAGGTATTCTGCGGGGTCCGAGGAGGCCGGGTAGCCTGAGCGGGCTCCTTCCCCTCCCCCATGCGCACGTCAAACAAAAGAATCTTCTAACAGTTTTGGGGACAGAACTCTTCGGAATGTGAGCCTGTAGTCCTCCCCGCCCCCCTTCCCAGGAAGGACAGGAGTCTTACAACAAAGGCAAGGCTGCGGTTGAAGCGGGCTGAAGGGAAGGAGCGCTGTTATTTTGGGGTATTTGATGAAAGAGAAACTCACTTTCTCTTTCTCCTCCCAAAATTAGAGGCAGCTGAGTCAGAGCTCTCCCTACTTTCTTAACTGATTAATGGGGTTTCACACGATGTTTGCATTTGGGGTGACTGAGTTTGAAGACTTGCAGAAGTGGGAAAGATCCTGCCTGTGTGGGAGATTTGGAAAGCTGGCCTTCACCCGGTGGGGGATAGAACTGGAGTGAAATGGATTCCTGGCCATTTTGCGGAAGATTGGAAATTTAAGGATTTGACGGGGCGGGGATGATTTTGTGTCCTTTTCTCTCCCCTCTCCCCCCTCCCAATGTAGAACAAAGGGCGGAGGCGAAGGAGGCACGATGGGCAGTGGGCTCGGAAGCCGGAGTCTAAAGAAGAACGTTATAAAAATCTGTCACTTCCCAGTCCCCGCGCACTCCCAAATAGCTCATCAGAGTTTGGGTGGGGACAAAGTGAATCCCCGCCTAGAGTCGGGTTTGGTACCCATGGCCTGGTTTTCGGCCCGGGCGTCGGGAGCCCCGGGGAACCTCCCCCAGCTCGTCCCAAGTCGCGGTTTCCGAGCTGGGGAGAGAAGAGCCCTGGGGGCAAGAGGGGTCGGGGCACAGCGCGCAGTTTCTCCTGCCGCCTTCGGGGACCGAGACTCGGGGTTCGCAGCGCCCTGGCTGCGCGAATCTCCTCGCTCCCCCCTCCCCCCCGCCCCACGAAAGACGCTCGGAGTGCACACCCGCCTGCACCAAAGCCAGGGATCTCATTTCTCTCAAAATAAAACTCAACAAGCCATAAAGGCTCCTGATTCCAGTGGAAAAGGCGCCGCAGATTTATGGTCCCTCCAAATCCCCACACTCTAATTATCCCTGTTTTTAGTTTACTTATGGGTGGTGACCAATAAAATGATTTTCCATTTTGAATTTTTTTTCAACATGCAAAATGCAAGCTTCGCTTCCCTCTTACCCGCTTGGACGGATCTTTTCCGTGCGGGAAGCAAAGAAATCCCGTTTCCCTCGGCCTTGTCGGCCCAGGGCTGAGCTGCTGCCTCCGGTTGAGCGAACCGGGCCTGCCGCAGCACCCCCCAGCACCGCCGCCCCGCATACCCTTAATTGCAATTTAAGGGAGAATATTCTTTCCGTCCTCTCTTCGTCCAAGGGCATTTGCAGGAACCCCTCCCTAGAAGTCCTGCCGTGGGCCTAGCGGCTGGAAGAGTCACCCCGCAGAGCGGGTCCCCGACAGCCCCAGCCCGGTCACCTTTCCAACTGCGCCCTCCTGGGCACCGCACTGGGCGCGAGCCTGGGGCGCCCAGGGGCCCCCACGGAGGAGGAAGGTCGCCGGACCGAGCCCTCGCCACCGCTTGGCGCCCCCATCCCCCATCCTCCTCCCTTTGTTCCCCTTTCCGGATGCCGACTTGGAGATGGCAGGAAAAAAAATAACTAGATGGAAATCAAAGATTAGCTTGGGTGCGCGGGCGGCCTCCGCCGGGCCGGGCCATGCTCGGCCCGCGCCTCATAAATCTTCTTCGCGACTTGACAACAGCCGCGGCCTCGCTTCCCTGGGAACTTAGGAACGTATCGATCCTCCTCACTGTCCGTGCAACTCCCCTCTTCGGGAGCGAGAGCTGAGAGTCCCTGGTGACACCGACTTCTGGCCAGCGCAGGACGCCCCCGGCCCCAGCCAGGGTATCATGCACAGGAGTGGAGGGGAAGGGGCCCAACCCTCACCCAAGAAAGCTCAGCAAATACCCACACCCCGTGGGTTAAATCAAACACATAATATTAGGGGCCGCATCTCCCCTCCTCCATGCCGCCTGAGAAGGGGCGGAGGGGAGGACGAAGAAGGGTGAGGGGCGGATTAACCCCTCCCTAGCGACTCCTTTGTTTGGCCCGGCTATTGCTGAGCCGAGTGAGGCCCCCAGGAGCCAGCAAGGGGCTCCCGAGGCGGCCCCGGCTCGGCCCAGGTGTGCGGGCCACGCTGGGGCGCGGGTTCGCCGCCGAGCCACGAGACCCCCGCGCCTCCGGCTGACGTCCGGGCGCCCGGAGTCTGACGGCCCACGTGCGATCCACCCGGGAGCTGCGCCCCAGACGCCTCCTGGAGCGGGGGAGAACCTGAAGGAGGTCGTGGCGCGTTTAGATGTTTTAAAAACTCCAATTAATTGGGAAAATAGGGCGCTTCCAAACGCGGAGAAGACGTCCGGGGGTGGGGAAGGATGTCTTTTAAAAATTATATCCCCTTGTTGTGGCGGTTGTTTTTGACCTTTCCTACTATTAAAAGAAATGTTGCCACGTTTAATTTTTGTTGCCATGAGATATGGAGGGGGTAGCCCAGCATTTTGAAGTAATTTGATAAGCCTTCAAGTAGTAAATCCGAAAGGGAGGCCGGCGGCCCAGGTATAGTTTCTTTATAACCTGAATTTACAATGAAAGCATTCTTCTTTATGGATATAATAGATTAGATTTCACAACTTAATTCACCGGAATGGCTCCGTTTAAGGGAGCTCCGGCTGATTTTATTACGCCAAGCCAAATTGGATGTTTGTGGTCTTAACGAAAAGCGATCGTGACATAAAATATATAATTTTTAAAGTAAAAAACCAGCGGGTTGGACCCTGTCCCCTCCCCTATCCTTGCTCCTTACTCCCAAACCCCCAGTTTGGGAAATACGGAGAATTATTTTTGTGTGTTAGTTTCTACCGGGGAGACAGGCGCTCACGCGGGGCAGGGCTGGGCTCCTTCCCCGGCGGGCCAGAGGCCTCGCCGGCCAGTGCGCACGCGGCGCCGGTTCCCGGCCAAGGCTCGGGCCCGCTCCGCTGGCTCGTGTGAAACGTCGACATTCCCAGCGCAGGATCCGGGGTCTCGGGGGCACCCATGAGGCCCGAAGCCTCTGCCCGCCAGCGGCGACCGGACAGCTCCCCCGGGCGCGCAGAGTAGAGGAAGCGCCCTCGAAAGCCCCCGCACGCGTTCACGAGCTGGCCTTGCGCGGGCTCAGCGGCAGCCGCGGCGGGACACCCGGCAGGGTCTTCGGCGCTACTTTGTGCCAAACGACTGCGCTCCCGGAGACCCGGGCATGGCCGGCGGCAGCAGCTAGAGCGGGACCCAGCGCCCACCGCGTCCTCCACCGGGGGCCCTTTCGGCCCCTCGGCGAGTGCGGCCCGTGGGGAGTGGGCGTCGGCGCGAGGAGTTCCCCGGCCCGGGCGACCCCGCCTCTGAGCGTGCCCTCCCCACGTCGCCACCCGCCAGGCCGACGGAGGACCAGGGCGGGGACGGGGGTCTCCGCGGCCCATTCTGCTGTCACTTCTGACCTATTCTCCAGCAACGGCGGCGTCAACCCCCGCCCCCGGCTTTTTTGCGAGGTTTGTTGAAGACGGATTTAGCCCCCGCAGAGTTGGGGAAGGACGGACGGACAGAAGGCCCAGCTCTGCCCACCCCTTCCCCTGGTCGTCTCCCGGCGGGCGGGAGCCGCAGCAACAGCCTCGGGGAGCGGGGCCTGGCCCAAGACCCCCTTCGCGACATCGGTAGCCAGGCGTGGCCGGAGGGACCGCGGCTGCTCCACGTGGCTCCCGCCGGCCGCCACCCCGCGCGGGGAGGACACGTGCGTGCGGTGAGTGGCCGGCGGGCTGAGGGGACGCGCCTGAAATTAAATCTTCCCAGTGCCTGACCTTGTTTTTTCCTCGGCCCCGATAACGGCAGCAGCTGTTTTTTCCAGAATCCCTTCTGCTGGGGGAGGGGCGATATTATTATTATTTTTGGTTGTCACAACCTCCTGGAAAAATTCCCCGGCCTCAGAAAGTGTAACAATGGCCTGGCGGAGTTCTGGAGGAAGCGCCCCCTCCCCCTGCTTTCTCCAGGGATACTTCTGCCCTCGAGCTGCAGTGGGGACCTCCTCCCCTGCTCTGGCCCTACAGCCCCCTCCCCGGCCTTCAGAGTCTTACAGCAGGCTCCTAAGTATGTGGCCTTGGGGTCCTGCTGGCCCCTTCTGCCTGCCGTGCCTACCGTCCCTGCCCCTGGTCACACCTGGGGAGTGAACTGGGGAGAAGCTGATAGTCTCCAGCATGAATGAAGCTTGGGGGGCACGAGGCAGAGGCCTGGACACCCCAGCCACCCGGAGCCCTCCCCGGTGACCCTCACCCAGTGCCTCCTTTAACACACCACTGCACGCTGGACGCAGTGGCTCATGCCTGTAATCCCAGCACTTTGGGAGGCCGAGGAGGGCGGATCACTAGGTCAGAAGTTTGAGACCAGCCTGGACAATATGGTGAAACCCCATCTCTACTAAAAATACAAAAACTAGGGCCGGGCGCGGTTGCTCACGCCTGTAATCTCAGCACTTTGGGAGGCCAAGGCAGGCGGATCACGAGGTCAGGAGATGGAGACCATCCTGGCTAACAAGGTGTAAAACCCATCTCCACCAAAAAAAATACACAAAAAAATTAGCTGGGCGTGGTGGTGTTTCTGTAGTCCCAGCTACTTGGGAGGCTGAGGCAGGAGAATGACTTCAACCCGAGGCTGAGGCAGCCACGCAGTGAGCCGAGATCACACCACTGCACCTCAAGCCTGGGCTAAAGGGAGACTCCATCTGGGGAAAAAAAAAAAAAAAAAAACACACACCACTGCCCAGCCCTATTTGGAAGACTTGCCTCCTCCCCAGGAATTCTGCTGTGTTTGCTTTTGGGGTCAGCGCTGGCCCAGAAGCAGTTAAAGATTAACCGGCCCTGGGGTAGAAGCCCTGGGGTAGAAGAGGGGGTTGAGGAGGGGGAGGGGAAGGGGCTCCAGCACAAGTGGTGCCCAATTCCTGGGCCCCTCCCTGGCAGCCAGGCGATTGCTGGGCTCTGCACACTGCCCATCCCCCCAGTGCTGCTGACCCCGCTCCAGCCTGCCCCCACCTGGCAGGCTGTGCAGTGGGTTCAGGTGGGAAGCAGTTGCTGGGCCCACCTGTCTGGCAAGGGCAACTGGGGAGCCCTGACTGCTTAGCACAGTTTCTGGCTCACACATCCCTGCAGAGTGTGGGTGCTTGGTGTGGAAAGAGGACCGACCTCTGCCCTCCTGGCCCTTCCTCCAGTGGGAGGAGAAGCCCAGGAAAGAGGCTGAACCCAGGAAGGGCTCTGGGCAGCCTGGTCAGCCAGTCCTATAGTGTGTGGCTGGTCTTGGCCTCCTGTTCTGCTTCCCTGTCACAGGGGTCCAGGGTGTGTGTGTGCACGTGCATGTGTGCGCTCGTGTGTGTGGACTGCTAGGGGCCCTCATACAGCCAATCCTGTGCCTGCATCTCCTTCTCCTGCGTGGGCCCTCCTTGGTCAGGAAGGGGAGGCAGGAGGGTCTCAGCCCCTACCTCATTCCACCCCAGTGGGAGTGGCCTCTTCATGTCCAGTTGGTCCCAGGATCCGCTACCCCATCATCAGTGTCGTTGTCATTGCAGGGCAGCGGCTCCTCCCAGCGGAGAGCTCCAGGACCCGCCCTGCCCTGTGGGCAGCAGGGCCCTCTCCCAAGCCCCTCATCCTGCCCATAAACGTATTTACACTTGTATTACCCCAGGTACGTGGTTGTGACAATGGCATCCCCAGCCTGCATAGAGGACAGGAATTGAACTTTAGTCTCCAGGCAATTAAGGTGCAGGGACTATACTTTATTAATGGTTGTTATGCAATAAAAAACAATACAATGGCCCCTATTTGTAGTTTTTAAATGCAATTTGTTTTAATTTACGTTTCTGAGTACTTCTGGGGCTTGATGGGGGCTGTTGGGACATTGCTGGAGGGGCTGGGCCACAGTGCCTCCCTTAGGAGGCACCGGAGATGAGGTGAGCCTGGGGTAGTGGGAAGTGCCAGGACGTGGAGGGCACAGCCATGGCCTTACTCTGGCAGAAGACAGATGTTCTGGCTGCCTTTTAAAAAGCCGTGGCCGTGCCCGTTCTGTCCCTGGCCGCTACAGAGTGGGCCTGGGGAAACATTCCTGGGCCTGACATCGGGAAGCCTGCTAGGCAGGGCCATTTCCCGGGGATGCTGTGACCTTGGGTACGGTGGCTCCCCTCACTCCCTGCACCCCCACAGGCATCTGGACAGGTCCCTTGGGTCCAAAAGCAGCTGGCCCAGTGTCTCTGGCCCCCTCTTCAGGAGCCTTGGAACTGGCCACAGAGGAAGCAGCCTTGTGTGGGGATTGGTTATTTCTTCTACCCTTGGGAGAGTCCAGTGTCCCTCCTGGCGCTGTCTGCCCAGCCAGGGCCCCGTAGTCAGTGCCAAGGCCTGAGGGCCCAGAAACCTCTCCAGGTGGGTCCCCTTGGCTTCCTTCTGCACCTGGCATCTGCCTCCCCGAGGCTGCACACCCACTGTGCAGAGGCTGCTTGGCTGGGAAGGGGCACCATCCCGCTACCCCCTCCCCAACCCACACACAAACCTCAGGGCAAGGCAGGAGCCGAAATCGTGACAACATTTCACCCCTAGTGACTGAGCCAAAGCAAACCGCTTCCTGGGAAGAGAGGGGAAGAGAGGGGGAAAGGCTTCTGGGAAGTGTGGAGCCCAGCACTGGGGTTGGGCGGGGGGCTGGCTTTGCACAAAAGAAGGGGCCAGGCCTGGTGGCTCATGCCTGTAATCCCAGCACTTTGGGAGGCCAAGGCTGGAGGCTCACTTGAGTTCCAGAGTTTGAGACCAACCTGGGCAACATAGGGAGACCCCCATCTCTACAAAAAATAAAATTATCTGGGCTTGGTGGCACATGCCTGTGGTCTCAGCTAATCAGAAGGCTGAGGCAGGAGGATTGCTTGAGCCCAGGAAGTTAAGGCTGCAGTGAGCCATGATCACGCCACTGCACTCCAGCCTGGGAGACGGAGCGAGAACTTGTCACAAAAACAAAAACAAAACAAACAAACAAACAAAAAAAGAAAGTGTGAGAAGGACCGGAGCTGGGGACTGTTGGATGGGACCATGTCCAGCCGTGGTGGTCCCAGGATCTGCCTGCTGCCCTCAGCCCCTTTCATTTCAGACCTATTAATAGCCTGTGTGTTCAGCATCCAGATGTGGACACTATCAGAACCAGGGCCCCCAGGTGCCCCTGCATCCCACTTCCAGGCCCCCACGAGTTTTAGCCAGATGCAGCGCAGCCCTGTGTGGGGCCACCCTTGGTATGGTGGGCGGTGGGGGACTGCAGGGTACCTCCTCGTTCCACTTTAGGCCACTCCCAGCCAGTGGCCCCGGCCCTGTCCGAGGCCACCCCACCCCTGCTCCTGAGGATGGAGTCTGCACCTGCTGCCCCTCCCACCAAGGACCATCCTAGTGCCTCTCCCTCCCTTTGCCTTTTATTCTGGGAGCCTCAGCTTGCCAAGTTAATTGGCAAACTTTCCCAGAAGTAAACTTGAGGGATGGAAATTAATAATTTTCCTGGTGTTGCACTCATTGCTAATCAGGCCAGCTGGGAGGAGGGGCCTGGGTGCATCAGAGGACCCCTGAAAAGCCATTAGCACGAGCGAGATCTAAGGGTGAGGGTCCCTCATGCAATTCAGCAACTCTGCAACCCCAGTGCCCCGGTGCAGGAACATGGGGGCACGGGGTGAAGGCAAGGGCACCTTGGAAGGATTCCAGCCATTCCCACACCCACACCCGGTGCAGGCAAGCAGTTCCCCTCTTGCTGTGTGGCCTGGGCTGGATGGGGTCCCCAGGGTCTCTCACTGACCCTGGAAAGGCCCACATGAGTGAGACAGGGAAGGGTGTGAGCCCAGACTGAAGCTCAGGCCTGGCGGGGGATGGGCCCTTGGGGAAGGGGCCTGAAAGGAGAGCCAGGAGGCCAGAGCAGGGCCCAGCTGGGACCCAGGCAGCCTGCCCTGACTTTGGAGCCCTCCTTTTGGAGACAAGTGCCGGCCCACCAAAGGGTGCACAGGGTTGGGGACCTTGTCCCCAGGACTCCCCTGTCCTATAAGGAAGTGTAGCCCCAAATCCCCTACATTCCAGAACTCTGGCCTTGACGGACCTTGTGCCAGGCTGGTGGGGAATGGGCGGAGCTTAGAGGCCTCTGCTCAGGTCTCTGCACCTCCTGAGCCATGGCTGGGCCCCTGGCAGAACCTTGCCACCATCCATTGCTTTGTCAGCTCCTTGGCGGGGCCTTCAGAGCCTGTGAAAAAAGCATCCGTATGTGGTCCTCAGAGGACCTTGGTGAAAATACAGATGCCCAGGTCCAGCCCTGGAGAGTGGAGCCTAGGAGGTGTCGATGTGACCACCAGGACCCCACGTGGTCTGACCCAGGCAGTCCGACGACCATATGCCAGGAGACCTGGTCCGGGCTGCAGGGTCAGCTCTGGCGGGTGGGTGTCTTCTCACGAAGCGTTGATTGAATGGAAGGACAGATGGGTGGACGGGTGGTTGGATGGGGTGGATGGGTGGATGGGTGGATGGGTGGATGGGTGGATGGTTTGGATGGTTGGATGAGTAGATGGATGGTTGGATGGGTGGATGGTTGGAAAGTCGATGGTCAAATCGATAAATCAATCGATAAATCGATCGTCGGTCGATCAATCGATCAATCGATCAATCGATCAATCGTCGATCATCGATCAATCGTCGATCAATCGATCAATCGATCAATCGATAGTGCATGGGTGCATGGATGGATGGATGGGTGGATGGGTCATGGATGGAAGGGTAGATGGTTGGATGGTTGGATGGGTGAATGGGTGCATGGTTGGATGGGTGGATGGAATGGATGGATTGGATGGTTGGATGATATAGATGGATTGGATGATTCGATGGAATGGATGGGTGGATGGAATGATTCTGGATGGTAGATAGAATTCTAGATGATTCAGATAGATGATGAATGAGTGATGGAATGGGTGGATGTGGTGGATGGGTGGATGGGTGAGTGGATGGATGGGTGGGAGGTGGATGGGTGGATGGGTGGTGGATGGGTGGATGGGTGAGTGGATGGATGGGTGGGATGGATGGGTGGATGGATGGGTGGATGTGGTGGTTGGTGGGGGTGGATGGGTGGATGTGGTGGTTGGGTGGGGTGGATGGGTGGATGGTGGATGGATGGGTGGATGTGGTGGATGGGTGGATGGATGGATGGTTGGAAGGGTAGATGGGTGCATGGGTGGGGATATGGTTGGATGGTTGGATGGGTAGATGGTTGGATGGTTGGATGGGTGGATGGGTGCATGGTTGGATGGGTAGATGGGTGAATGAATTGGATAGAATTAGATGGGTAAGATAGAGTAGATGAATTAGATAGGTAGATAGATACTGAATTTAAGATAGTTGGATAGATTACATAGAATTACATAGTTGGAATATAGTTAGATACATTAGATAGAGTGGAATAGAGTGGATGGGTAAGATGAGTGATGGAATGCGTCTGGGTAGAATTGGATATGGATGGGTGGATGTGGTGGATGGGTGGATGGATGGATGGTTGGAAGGGTAGATGGGTTGGATGGGTGGATGGGTGGATGGATGGATGGTTGGATGGGGTGGATGGGTGGATGGATGGATGGTTGGATGGGTGGATAGGCGGACGGGTAGATGGATGGAAAATGGAATGTAGTGGATAGGTGGATGGTGGAGGTAAGATGGATGCGGTGAGAATTAAGATGGGTAGACGAATAGATAAATTAGATGGATGAAGTAGGTGGATGGGTGGTGGATATAGGTGAGTAAGATGCGGTGGAATATAAGTCATTGGAGTGGGTGGATGGATGGATGGGTGGGTGGAAGGGTGAATGGTTGGATGGGTGGGGGGTGGATAGAAGGGGTGGGTGGGTGGGTGGGTGGATAGATAAATGGGTGGGTGAATGGGTGGGTGGATGGGTGGATAGATGGGTGGGTTGGGGGTGGATAGATGGGTGGGTGGTGGGTGGATAGATAGATGGGTGGGTGGGTAGATGAATAAGTAGTGAATGGTGGGGGTTTCCTAGGTGCAGAGATAATATCCTTAGCCTATTATAGGCCCCACTGTCGGTTGTCCGCGAAGTCGACTCCACTAACTCCACAAGGAAATTTCCCCTGGAGAGCCAGAGATCAGAGCCAAACCCTGAAGGGGGACAGACAGCGGTGGAGGAGGGGGAGGGGATTCGTGCTGCTTCTCGTGGGTGGGGGCACGTGGGTGGCCCTGGGTGCAACCTGGCCCGGCCCCGGCCCCCCAGCATTCCTGTACTGGTGGAATGTGACTGCCTGAGTCTGGAGGAGCTAGGCATGCTCAGGGAGGGCGGGGGCGAAGCTCACATTAGGGGAAAGAGCAGGGCAGGGCCACCGATGCGCTCCCAGCTTACCGCCACGGCTGGGCAGGGCTTCTCCTCTCACCAAAGGCCCGGTGAGAGGCTGCCCTTTGCCGCCGGCAGCTTACCTGGGACCACCTCCGGCCCTTGGCCATGCCTACCCATCTGCCCACTCTGAGCAGGGTTGACCCCTCCCAGAGCCTGGCGGGCTTATGCCAGTCAAGAGTGCCAGCCCCAGGTACCTCACGGAGATCTTGTCCCTTGGCCACAGAGACATGGGGTAGGAAGGGAGAGGAGGAGGAAGAGAAAGTTGGCACAGGCCAGCACCTACCTGTACTTGGTCCATTTATAGCATTAGCATATGGGGTCCCCATGACTGCCCTGCCATGGAAATCACATTAAAGATGAGGCACAGAGAGGGTCAGTAATTTACCCAAGGCCACACAGCAGGATTGAAACTAGGTTTGTCTGACTAATAAGCCTACCATTATCTAAGACACAATATTTTGCAGATTAATGAAAATCATCATCCCAGCAGGGCACATGGCAGGTCCCTCCTCCTGCCCAGGATAGTGCCCATGGCCCTCAGCCAGGTAGCTGACCCGGCTTCCCAGACGAGGCAGACTGGGGAGAGCAGCTTCTCAGGGCCAAGGGCTCACACTGCACCCCACAGCTCTGGAGCCTGCATCAGGCCAGGGCAGCAGGGCCAATGCCGCTAGGACATTGCTGGGAAGAGCGCGCTCTGACCCCGTCCACGTTCTGCAGAGCCTCGCTGGGGCCTGGTTAGATCCACCTGATGTGCTAGTCCAATGGTGACTCTGTAGCATTAGCTCAGGAACTCAGGGCTCCCGTCCCCTCTGCTCTCACGCACCTCCCTCCTCGAGGACTGGAGACCTCGGTACACCAGGTGTGGTCCCCATTGCTGCAGATAATGTCCCCGGTTAATGTCCCTGGTCTCAGGAAAGCTTTGGCGGTTTCTGTGGACTTAAGGGCATTTTGCAGAGACTGCTATCCCAGCAGGGGTCCCGTGGGATGCGGAGTGAGGGCCTGGATGGTAGAGGGGGGCTGCTGTCTCCCGAGCAGGGTGGTCTCCCTGTCCGCACCCCACCCTTGGGGTTCAGCAAGTCCTGCTGAACCTGCCGCTGGCACAGCTTCTCCAGCTCCAGGTGTCTCGTGTCACACTGGGCCCCTGCTCCACCCTGTGCCCAGCTTCCCTGACCTCTGGCTGGCTCCCTCCTTGTTCCCATCCATCCCAGGTCCATAGCCAGCTGGAGAACTGAGACAAGCCATGAGCAGCTCCCAAACTCCTGGGGAAGCTCAGCAGTCCCCTCCTCCTGGGCCTTACCTGCTTCGTCCCAGGCTGGGGTTGGCTATTCCCAGGCCACAGCACTGGGGGGATCAGAAGGGCGGTGCTGGCCTTGCAGGGTGACCTGGGAGTCAGGGTGGACATCAGGAGGCCCATGACTCCTCCCCTTCCCCCTGGGCGGGTCCTAACAGGTGCCAGAGCCGGCCCACTGGGGGCCCTCAGCTCTGCAGAGTTGGCCGTGGACCCAATCCTAGGGCTTGGGAATCTGCTCTTTATTGATGCTTTCACCGAAATGGAATTCATTCCTACACTTGTTTATTGATCTGAGTGAAGGAGCCAGGCTGGAGTGGCTGCTGGGCTAGAGAGTCGGGGGCCATGGCCCGGGTCCCCACCCTGCTCAGAGCCTGGAGGCTGACCCCATGCCTGTGCCTAACGGTGGCTTCTGGGCACTGGGGCCAGAGGGAAGCCTGAGGGCAGCGGGAAGGGAGTAGGGCGTGCATGCTTTGTCCACCTCAGGCCCCTGTGCTCAAGGCCCCTCTTGCCAGTTCCAGCAGCACCTTCTTTCCTCACCCTCTGCCTGAGAAGGTGACGGGCCTCTGCTGTTGCCAAGTCCTGGGGCACCTCCTTGGGCCCTGACAGCTCCAGACCATGCACCACCTGATGGCCAGAGCTCGCTGCGAAGTGGCGACCCCACGCCCACGCAGCAGTTCCAAGACAGAGATGAAAGGGCCTTGCCAGAGGAAGCGTCCCCTCTCCTCCACCCACCCCGATGGGCGTCCACCCTAGGATGTGGTGGTACCTCCGCCTCTGTCTCCCAGCACTCCTGGCTGCTGGGGGGATTGAGGGCCGGTCCCACCTTCCTTCTGTACCCAACTAGACCACAGGGCCACCCCATGCCCCAAGGGGCCTCAGCTGGGACGCTTGCCATCTCTGTGAGCCTTTTCTCAGGAGAAGCTGGGCCGGTTCCCGTCTGGATGCCTCCCGGGCCTGCCTCTGCACCCGGCCCTCCTGCCTGACTCTCAGACACTCCCCTTGGTTTGAGGGTCAGGCAGTGGCCAGACACCCAGGGAGAGTTCCCCATCTTGAGCTGTGCTCTCTCTGCACTGTCCCCCTTGCTTCCAGCCATCGGGGATCCCCTCTGCAATCCGCCAGTCACCCTCGGCCTGCTTAGGGGAGAAACAAGAGGCAGGTGCCCCTGAAGGAACCCCAAGTCCATCAAAGGGACAGATCTGAGAGGCCACTCCCCAGGCCTGCTGTCCAGCTCTGGGGTAGGAGATGGCACCAGGGGAGAGGCCATGAGAGGCCCCCGAGTTGCAGGCCAACGGCTGTGGGACTGCCTCTCCCAGGCTTGCCTTCCCTCGGGTGGCTCAGCAGCCCCTAAGTGATGCTTCTGCCTGGGACGCTTGACCTGCACTGAGCACAGGGGAGTCGGATCCGGAGGCATTCTCGGAATCGCCACTCCAGATGCTCAGAAAAGGAGAATGTTTTTAAAAAGGCAAAAGGGTGCGGTGCGCGTTATAGATGAGAGGAGGCTAACGGGAGACTCTGGATAGGATCCTGAATGAGGCTTAGGGTGGGACTGCTCTGGCGGGCCACGGAGCTGACGGGCACGTTTCCACCCAGCAGGCGGGGCCACGGGCCTGTGCTTCGTTCCGTGTGGCATTGCGTTTCCCCAGGCATGCTGCTGGTGTTCTCAGACATTTGACACTAAAGTATTTAGGGTGAAGTGTCAAGGTGTCTGCAACTGACACTCAAAAGATTCTACAGTTTTACATAAAGGAGGAGCAAGAAGTGAGAGAGGAAGCCAATGTGACATAATATTTTTTAAAAGGGCTGCTGGGTACAAAACCAGTGTACGTACAGAAATGCATTTTATTTGTGTAGATGTGCAAAGGCACTTTTGGCTGGCATGGTGGTTCACGCCTGTAATCCCAGCACTTTGGGAAGCCAAGGCAGGAGGATTGCTTGAGCCCAGGCTGGGCAACATAGTGAGACCCCGTCTCTACAAAAAACACAAAAATTAGCCAGGCATGGTGCTGTGTGCCTGTAGACCCAGCTACTTGGGAGGCTGAGGATCGCTTGAGTCCAGAAGGTCGAGGCTGCAATGAGCCTTGTTCTTACCACTGCCCTGCAGCCTGGGCAGTAGAGCAAGACTCTGTCTCAAATAAACAAATAAATAATCAAACAAACAAACAAACAAATAAATAAATAAATCTGACTGCAGGTGCCGAAGTGGACTCTGACTAACTGAAGCCGGGAGCAGGTATTTGGTTGGGGCTTGCAGCTGGGAGGGCAGGGGGAAGGCACTGTTCAGGCCCCAACAGCAGCGGCTCAGGAGTGGCCCCAGCACAACCCCAGTGTCCCTCAGCTCAGCGTTCAAATTCCAGGAAAAGAGTCCCGATGGCCTGGCGTGGTCCAGGGCTGTGGCCCGTGGCAGGTCCCCAAAACCACTCCTGCCACTCCAGTGCCCCCCAAGGCTACATGACCTTTGTGTGGACAGGACCGTGGACACATGACCTCACCCAAGCCTCCCAACCACGCCTTGATCCAGCACTGTTAGAATCACTCCCATTGCACAGAGCAGAGTCGAAGTGTTGGGTATTCGAACGCTGTGCCCAGGGCTGTCCAGCCAGGGAGGAGAATCTGGTCCCGACCCAGAAGGCAGCAGCCTCACCCAGGCCACCTGCTCCAGGTCCCCGGGCTCCACACACTTTCACATCTACTGCAGAGGTGCAAGGATGTTCCCCAGCATCAAAGCCCTCAGACCCTGGTGCCAGCCATGTCGTCACAGAACTTATAGACCAGAGCCAGGAACACCCTGTGGAGAGAGGGCCTGCCCTGGGCCTGCGCCAGGCTGGGCACATTGCTGATGTCCCTGCTCTGTGCTGGCAAAACCCAGACCTCAGGAGAGGGACAGGCAGGCTCCGAGAGGTTGCGGCTGCCCAGGACCTGCAGCTGGGAGGAGCAGAGCCAGACCCCCTCCCCCTCCCCCAGGACGGACATGGCTGCTCTGCACCACACAGCCCTGCTCCTGGTGGCCCCTGGCTTTGCCGGGGTGGCTGACCCAGCCAGTCAGGCCCCCACCCCCTTTCCCACAGGTGGCCCTGTGCCACTGAGGATAAAGCATGCTGGGCCATCTCTGCAGATTAGAGTTGCCCTCGGCTATGGGCTGGGGGCCCCTATTCTGCCCCTGAGATCCCAGTCGGCCTATAGAAGCCCTCCCCGGCTCCCCCAGGGGTCCAAGGAGGCCTAGGAGGCCCCTGTTCACTCTGGGTTTGTCTTCTCCCTCCTGTAATTTTATTTTATTTTATTTTATTTTATTTTGAGACGGAGTCTCGCTCTGTTGCCCAGGCTGGAGTGCAGTGGCGCGATCTTGGCTCACTGCAAGCTCCGCCTCCCGGGTTTACACCATTCTCCTGCCTCAGCCTCCCGAGTAGCTGGGACTACAGGCGCCCGCCACCTCGCCCAGCTAGTTTTTCGTATTTTTTAGTAGAGACGGGGTTTCACCGTGTTAGCCAGGATGGTCTCGATCTCCTGACCTCGTGATCCGCCTGTCTCGGCCTCCCAAAGTGCTGGGATTACAGGCTTGAGCCACCGCGCCCGGTCTGTAATTTGCTTTTCAAATGTGAAGGGGAACTCAGCAGGAGCAGAAGACGATGTTGCCCCGTGGGACGGTGGGAGAGCCGGGACAGGGCGTGGGGAGGAGCGGGGACTCGGGGACAAGGGCTCTGGGTCCAGCCACCAGGTCCTTTCCACTTGGTGCTCTCTGTAGCCTCAGCTTCCCCTGAGAGTCAGAATCTCCAGGCAGGGGCGTGGGGCAGCTTGGAAACCTTCCTGAGCCCCTTCTCCTGGCAAGAAGCAGGCCAGGCAGGTGAGGGCTGCGCCCTGTTCCTGGAGCTCGCATCCCAGCCCTGGCCAGATCCAGGCCGAGGGTGGCCCAGCCCCCTGTTCTGCCTGGTGCAGAGGACACGGCCTCCCTGGCCAGAGCCCCAGCCCCCTCCTCTCCTTCCTTAACGTCTGCCCTGGGCACCCCCCACCAGCAGCACCAAGCCCTTGTTGGCGGGCACCCCTTCCTCCCTTCCTCCAGGTGCCCATTGGCAATGGCTGGTGGCTTGAGACAGGGCCCGTATTCTCTGAAAATGATGGCTGGGCTGGAACCCGGGGGTGATTCTCAGACCCGCATCATGCAGGGTCCTGGATGCTTGTTACGAATTCGGATGCTGGCCTGTGCCTGCTGCCTGGTACCTCTGAACAGGGCTTTCTGCCCTGGGGGTGTGGAGAGGGCCAAGTCCGACCCCGCCTGCCTCCTGTCAGGACTGTGAACACTGCGTCCCCATCAGCTCAAAGCATACACATGGGGACGAGCCTGGTGTTGTCTGAGAATCCCTCAACCCTGGATCCCCACGGCAGTGCCCAGCATTGGGTTTTTCAGTGGCTGATGTGCCCCGGGCTGGTCACCTCTGCACTGTGCTCCGCTGGGAGTTTGCTCCTGGCCCTCCAACAGCACGTCCTCTGTGAGGCCTCTGCTGGCTCTGGAGGCTGGAGTTCCCGTGCGGGGCCCTCCAGAGCGGGCTCTCTCTTGCTGCTGCCAGTACCCTGCCCCTCCCGTCCTTCTGGGTAGCCTGGGAGGAATGGTGGAAGAGAGCAGTGAAGCCAGATAGCAGTGGCCCAGCCACCCCACCCGGCTCTGCTGCAGGCTCTGGGCTCTCAAGGCAGCTGCTGCAAGAGAGGCCCCTTAGGAAGGGACTGCCACATCCCCGGGAGCGTTCCTGGCCCCCTCCAGTGTGACTGACCCTGGGCCCCAAGGCTCCGAACACCGGCCCCTCTGCTCCAGGTAAGAAGGAGATGTGGGTGGTGCCTGGGCTATTGTGTACTTAGGTGGGGGAGTGGAGCCTCCAGGTCTCAGGAACGCACAAATGCTTGTTGAGCTGATGAACCCTGCAGGGATGAGAAGCTTAGGTCTACAGAGCTGATGCAACCTGCCTGAGGCCACAAAGCCCACTAGGCAGAGAAGGGTGGGAACCCCAGTCCTCGGCCTCACTGTCAAAGTGGGTGCTTCCCAGGGAGAGCAGAGCCTGGGGTCAGCACGGAGGACACTGGATCCCCAGTTCTGGGCTGGGGAGAGGCAGCTGGTGTATCAGTGCTGCAGAGAAGACCAGGCCATTCAGACACACTCCCCGAGGCCTGTGTGGGGATGGAGGGCGGCCGCCCAGCCACACCTGTCCCATTGCGGGCCCTGGGGTGGGGTTTCCTGTCTGCACTGGAGCCTGGTCAGGTTTCTCACTTCGCCGGGGGCAGGGGTGCAGGGCAGATGGCCCAGCCATCCATGAGTCACCAGCCCAGCCTCCCAGCCTGCCTGACAAACGGGAAAGACAGGCGGGCGGGAGCTGGGCTGGGAGCATCCTAGCTGGGCCTGGGCCAGCCCTTTCCTGGGAGAGGAGGGAAGCTGCCTCAGGCCTCTGGGGAGGACCTCCCACATGGCCCAGACCCTCCTCCCTCCTCCCTCCTCCCTCCTCTGGCGGGTTGAGTGGGCTGAGGGCCAGCTGGGCCCCTGCATGGTGGGAAAGGGCGGGGAGGGGAGGGGGTTTCCAAGCCTCGGCCGTCCAGGCCTACGCATCCCAGACCTCACTCGCTCCACAGCGCTCTGCCATGTCATGGCCTTCTTTTTTCCTCGTCCGAAGTGTTAGTATCTGTGAAATTGCAGGCTTGATGTGTTGGCTTTATTTTTCTAACACACACTAAAATAAATCATGCGTGTTTTACAGTGTGTTGGGGCCATCTGTGGGTCACGGCAGGCCCTTCTGGCCTGGGGGCTAGCCAGCCCTTCCTGTAGGGCCCAAAGAGAGTCTGAGTCCCCAGCTGGGGTAACCCAGGCAGGGATTTTCCCGAGGTGCAGCCCCAGAGCAGGGAGGCTGTGGCTTTGAGGAGAGGTGGAGTCCCCAGCCCAACCTTCCTCAGGCATCCAGAGGCAGCCTCACCAGACAGCCCAGGTCCGCCACCCTGGACACAGTGTGCAGGGCAAGGGAACAAGGACGGGCCTCTTTCCAGCCCCACACCTGCCCATGCCTCTCCTGGAATTGCCCCCATCATAGTCCCTTGGGGGCTCATCTTCAAGTTCCCTGTCCCTGCTCTGTGGACCCAGGTAGCCCTGGGCCAGCCTCTCCTCCCTGGGCCTCGCCGTCCTCATACACAGCTTGTCCTTAAGCTGCCTTGGCTCCCAGGAGTGCTAGTGTGGCCATGGCCGATGGCCTTGGACTCTTACAAATCAAGGGAGCCACGCGAGGCCCCACCCACACCCCGGGCCCGGAGCCAGGTGTCCATCAGGAAAGGGCTGCTGCAGGCCTGCAGGAAAGTGCAGAGGCTGCCCTGCAGGAGAGACGCCCACACTACTGCCCAGCCCGGGCTGCTGAGAGCCTCTGAACTCAGGCTCTGGGGCACACAGAATGCCCCCACCCCCTGCCTGTCCACCTCTTGCCCAGTCCCTCTTGCGGGTACTGTGTCCTCCCTATGGGGCTGTGAGCTCTGTCCTTGCCAGCCCTGCCCTTGCCAGCCCTGCTTCTGCCCTGGAGACCCTGGGGGTGATTCAGAGGAGACGATGCATGTGGTGAAAGGTGGAGGCTTCTGGGGAGGTGAGGGTGAGCTGGGTGGGATCAGCCCTGCTGCGAAATGGATCTGGGGGCTGATCTGCGCCTGTCTCCGCCAGGCAAGCCTGTGGCGAGTGGGGACTGGCTCTATTGAACCTCCACTGCATACCAGTGCTGGGCCTTAGCTGCCGCCATGATCACAACTAGAGAGGTAGAGGCTGCTCCGTCCCCAGATAAAGATGAGGAAACTGAGGCTCAGAGTGAGGAGACCTCCTGCTCAGATCCTGCAGCTGGGGAGGAGCGGAACTGAGGCCCTCCAGGCAGTCCTGGATGCTTTGGTCTGCTTGCCATGGTGTGTCCAGGCCATGTGGTCTCAGAGGCCGCCGCTCCCACCTGAGCTGCTCCTGGGTGTTCCTCACCCCACAGGCCCCCCCTTGGCCCAGGAATCGATACAAAAATCTTTCTTTTCCCCCAAAGGTTAAAATCTGGATTGAAAAAGCAAGTGGGGTTTGATGACCTCTCAAAAACTGGAGCATAGGCCGGGTGCGGTGACTCATGCCTATAACCCCAGCACTTTGGGAGGCCAAGGCGGGTGGAACACCTGAGGTCAGGAATTTGAAGCCAGCCTGGCCAACATGGTGAAACCCCATCTCTACTAAAAAGACAAAAGCTAGCCGGGCATGGTGGCGGGGACCTGTAATCCCAGCTACTTGGGAGGCTGAGGCAGGCGAGTCGCTTGAACCCGGGAGGTGAAGGTTGCAGTGAGCCAAGATCATGCCACTGCACTCCGGCACTCCAGCCTGTGCGACAGAGTGAGACTCTGTCTCAAAAAAAAAAAAACAACAAAAAAAAGAGCAGACCATAGGATTCCCATATGACTCAATGATGCCACTCCAGCTACAGACCCCAGAGAACTGAAGGCAGGGGTTGGTGCAGATAGGAGAGCGCCAGAGTCCACAGCAGCCCCGGTCACGGTCACCAGGAGGTGGAAGCACCCCAGTGCCGTCGACCCACGAGTAGACAGACACACAAGTCGTGGTCCAGTCACATGCGGAACAGCGTTCAGCCTGGAAAAGAAAAGAAATCTTGGCCGGGCGCGGTGGCTCAAGCCTGTAATCCCAGCACTTTGGGAGGCCGAGACGGGCGGATCACGAGGTCAGGAGATCGAGACCATCCTGGCTAACACGGTGAAACCCCGTCTCTATTAAGAAATACAAAAAACTAGCCGGGCGAGGTGGCGGGCGCCTGTAGTCCCAGCTACTCGGGAGGCTGAGGCCGGAGAATGGCGTGAACCTGGGAGGCGGGGCTTGCAGTGAGCTGAGATCCGGCCACTGCACTCCAGCCTGGGCGACAGAGTAAGACTCCGTCTCAAAAAAAAAAAAAAAAAAAAAGAAATCTGACAGCCGCTGCTGCGTGGATGGACCTCAGGGGCGTTATGCTAAGTGAGGAATTCCAGACAGAAAGGGACGTGGTGTGTGGTTCCACTTTGTGCAACGTCTATAACAGGCCATTCACAAAGACAGACAGTAGATTCAGGGTCACCAGGGACTGGCGGGGGGTGGAGGGGGGAGAGATATTGCTTAACAAGTACAGAGTTTCTGTTTGGAATGATGAAACGTTCTGGAACTATTAATAGAGCTGGTAGTTGCACAACATCGTGAATGGACTTGATGCCATTGAATTATACACTTGAAAATGGTTCCGTAGGGGCTGGGCAAGGTGGCTCACACCCGTAATCCCAGCACTTTGGGAGACTGAGGCGGGTGGGTCACCTGAGGTCAGGAGTTTGAGACCAGCCTGACCAATATGGGGAAACCCTGTCTCTACTAAAAATACAAAAATTAGCCAGGCGTGGTGGTGCATGCCTGTAATCCCAGCTACTGGGGAGGCTGAGACAGGAGAATCGCTTGAACCCGGGAGGTGGAGGTTGCAGTGAGCTGAGATCACACCACTGTACTCCAGCCTGGGGGACAAGAGCGAGACTCTGTCTAAAAAAAAAAAAAAAAAGGTTGGGGGACCCTGTGCAAGGCCAGGAGGGGCCCACCTGTGGCACCCAGCAACCCACACCTTCTGAGGGCCAGGCCTGTTGGCAGCAGGGATAGCAGGCAATGCCTCCACTTTGCCTTTTTTCTTTTTTAAAGACAGGATCTTGCTCTGTTGCTCAGGCTGGAGTGCAGTGGCACAATCACGGCTCACTGCAGCCTCAAACTGCCAGACTCAAGTGATCCCAAGTAGCTGGGACCACAGGCATGTGTCACCACGCCCGGCTAATTTTTGTATTTTTAGTAGAGACGGGAGTCTTGCTGTGTTGCCCAGGCTGGTCTCAAACTCCTGGGCTCAAGCAATCTGCCCACCTCAGTCTCCCAAAGTGCTGGGATTACAGGCATGAGCTATGGTGCCTGGCCCACTTTGCTTCTCATTCAAATGTTGGGTGGGGAAGGTGAAATCTCCAGGGCAAGGAAGGCTGGGATTAGCCATGGTCTCTTCCTCTCCCTCCTCTGCCTGCTCTCGGGGCTGCTGGGCAGAGATGGCTGCGGTTGGTCGGGCAGCACCCTTCCTCTGTCCTGCATCTTCCACTTTTTCCCACTGCCAGAAACCTGTTGGAGGTGGACCCCAGCCTCAGGCAGGTGCTGGTGGACATGGCCTCCCCTGTGACTGAGGCTGAGGCCTTGCCTGGTTCGTGGTTTGGGTTTTGGGGGGCCTCAGAGTGTGAGCCTGAGACAGAACCTGGTCCTGTCACCACTGGCCCTGCAACCCTCCTGGCCGCCAAGTGCACACATCGCCCCTCAGTACCTGTGCCGAGAATAACATCTGCACACGTGTCATGAGACACACAGGCTCACGGTGGCACTCGGGGATGCCCAGGCATTAATGATGCTCAGCCTCAAGTGACATCAGTTGTTTGGGGATGGCCCAGCATCTCTCCAGCATCTCAGGGTCCCCCAGAAGGCAGGGGCCTCATCAGCTGAGGTTGCAGGGGTGTGCCTTGTGCCCACAACCTCAGCACAGTCGGGTGGGCAGCACGGTCAGCTGCTGTAAAGGGGAGTCGCAGACTGCGGTGGCTCCTGGTCAGAGCATGGGTCCCTGGCCACGCCACAAGGCTTCTGACCGCTGTCATGAGGCACCTGTTGTGGCCTTTCAGGTTTTACTCTTTGGCTGTTTCCCAGCTAAGCCTCCTCGGGGCAGGCTGCTTCACATCTCTGATCCTCACTTCAGGATCTCCAGTTGAGATCCTCCTGGGTTAGTGTGGGCCCTAAATCCAATGACATGTGTCCTTAGAAGAGAGGGGAGAGACATCAGGGAGGAAGGTCTCTCGATGACAGCAGAGATCGGAGTGATGCCACTGCAAGCCGGAGATCACCGAGTACTACCAGCCGCCCCCAGGAGCTGGGACAGTCAGGAGCAGATCTCCCTCTGAGCCTCCAGAAGGAGCCAGCTATGTGCCATCCTGACTATGGGCTTCTTTCTGCCTGTGGCCCTGTGAGGCAATAAAGGTCTGCTGCTTGAAGCTACTGGGTTGTGGCTACTCGTCACGGCAGCCCCAGAGCACTCACAGATCACTCTGCTGTGTCACGGCAGCTCCAGAGCACTCACCATTGCTGCAGGACTAGGCACAGGTGCGGGAACTCCAGGCACAGGTGTGGGAGCTCCAGGCACAGGTGCGGGAACTCCAGGCACAGGTGCGGGAACTTGAGTCACCCTGCTGGGACTTCAGAGAGACTCACTGAGCAAGTGGCCCAGGCACCAGGTAGGGAAGGACGGCAGGGGCCTGTGCACCCTCCAAAGCCTGAGACTGGCTTCCCCGCCACAGTGGCGGCCACCGACACCCACCCAACTGCACTGAGGTGGTAGGCACCAGGCACACCCTTGCAACCTCAGCTGATGAGGCCCCTTCCTTTTGTGGGATGCTGGGAGATGCTGGGCCATCCCCAAACTCACAAGGAATTTATTTGTGACCATATGTGAAGCCCATGTGAGTGGAACCATTGTTATGCCATCTTTCCTGCCCATGGGCACCCCATTTACCCCCAAGGCCAAGCTGAAAGGCCGCCATGGGGGCCCCCAGGCTCTGGGAGAAGTCAGGGCTGCCTGCTGCCCCCACACTTACCAGTGGAATGTCTGCTGTCCCTGGAGGCCTGGGCCCGGCTGCCGGCTCCCTGAGGAGGGCTTGTTTCCAACCCAGCTGGGCTTTGGTGTGCAGGCTGCTGGGCAGAGACCCAAGTGTGGGAGGCCCCACCTGCCAGCACCAGGCCTGGGGTCCAGGCTCCAGGGTCTTCAGTGAGCTTCCATTTCCTCCTTAGCTCTTCTGAGTATTGGAGGAATCACTCAAATCATAGTCACCAAAGGCCTCAGTGGCCTTTAAGCCTGTCTTAACTGTCACCGCGGGTGGACGTGCAAATGTTCCTGCACGGGTGAAGACCCTCAGGGTCACCATCTCAGGACAGAATGATCAGGGTGGAGAGAGGACACTGGAGACTTCCTGGGCTGTCAGATCCTGAACAGACCCCCAGCGCGGCCCCCCACTCCCTGGCTGAGCCTGTCGGGCCTGGGCCAGCTGTGACATGAGGGACTGTTCCTTCTGACTCTGCCTCCAGCGTGAAGTGGGGCGTCACAAAGAGAGGAGGAGTCCCCTGTCATACCCACACTTGTCCTGACAATTCTTGCCCCAACAGGAAACAGGCCCCGGCAGCAAGCCGCCTGGCCTCCGTCCGAGCCCGGGCACCCGGGTTCACATGCTGGGCTGCCCGGCCCCAGGGTGTGGAACCGATTTATTCGGTAGCTTTGCCGCTGATTAGTTGCAGGTGAGTGGATGGCACGTGGTTTGTGTTGTAACAATATTTTGGGACAATTAGATTGAAACCACATTGCTGGCGGCCCCGTTGGCGGCTGGCCGCGGCACTGCACTCTCTCTGCCCTTTGTGGCTCCCGGCTGGCCGGGCCACCCCCACCCCTCCTGGGGCCTCCCCATCCTCACCCCCACCCGGGCTCCAAACCCTCCTTCTGACCTCCAGCTGACCTCAGTCATCAGTTGTTCCAGAAAACAGCTGCTGGGAGATTTCCCAGGGCAGGTGGGGAGGGGGCGACCTGGGGGGCCCATGTGGGAGTTTGAGGATGGACAACCCCCCAGATAGTCTCAGCACGTCTGTCTCTACCCCCAAGGAAGAGTCCCTCAACTACCCCCTCCTCAGCCAACAGCCCCCTCTGCGTCCACTGCATCCTGTAGGAGGGAGCGCCTGACCCAGTGACCCCAGAGTGAGAGGGGACAGCCAAGGCCAGGTGTTCCGGGCCCAGCTCAACCACCCAGGGCTTGGCTCAGGGCTCCCCCGAGGCCCGGGCGCCAGCGCCACCCAGAATCCCCGGCAGTGGGAGTCAGGGCTTGCACCTGGTGTGCAGGCGCCGAAGGCACCCAGCTCCCACCCAAAAGCAAGGCCTGGCGGGCTGCCACTCACAGTGCCCCCACGACGGCCAATCAGAGGAGGCCCTGCTCTGATCACGTGACTGGGTTTGACAGAGCTGGGCCAATCAGCCTTCTCAGCAGTGGGACTCCGGTGTCGGCAGAGGGCGCTGTGGTTTTTGGGGTGTTCAGTGGGGATGGGGATGGGGGTGAGCAGGTCGGGGTTAGGGGCTGGGTTAGGGCCGGACTCGGGGGTTTCCCTCCATGAGCAGCTAGGATGAGGCGGAGGGGCTGGTGGCAGCAGCTGGTGCAGGGCCCCTGACCTGCTCCTGTCACAGACTCCAAGTGCAGCTTCCCTTTCTGCCTAGTGGGGGGTTGGATCCCGGGGTCTGTGCCGGGGGACTCGGTGCCGGTGAGGGGTGGGTTAAGCGGGGCCACAGGTGACAGGTGTCGGCCACCACCCGGGGAGCCCATTCTCAGAGTGTGGTCTGCAGACCCATAGCAGGACTCACAGCGGGCGCCCCTGAGAAGCACAGGTGTGGGACGGTTCCCAGGAGGCCCACGTGCGGAACCCGGGCTGGGCCTGCCATGGGGCTTCCCACGTGAGACCCTCTAAGGTGTGCCCCACTGGGGAGTCCAGGTGTGAGGCATGACGAGACACTGGGGCGGGGAGGGTTGTGGTGAGAGCGATGGGCAGAAGCCGGGCGGGACTGGAGACTCCAGAAGGCGGGTGGGCACCGGGAGCCAGGCTGCGGGGAGGGGTCCCAGCAAGGGTGGTGGGGAGTGCCGACTGGTGCCCACCCCCTTGGCACAGGTCTGAGCTGCTCCCACGTTGATTACTTTGATGCTATTTGGAACCATCAAATATCCAATCATTTCCAGGAGGCCCATGGTGTCCTGGCTTTGCTGGTGCCCTTCCCTCACCTTTGTCAGTTCCTGGGGGTCCAGGCTGGCCGGGCACTCATGCAGCCTCCAAAATGGCCCCCGTGGTCCCCTATCCCACCCCACTGGTTTGCAATCCACTGTCCATAACACCAGGTCACCATGGCCACAGCGGGTGCTGGGAAACGCAGCCCTGCGCCCAGGAAGAAGGAGAATGAATGGGGTCCCCTGAGCCCCAGGGACACAGGTAGCTTGGACTCACTGGTCAGGGTGAGACCTCGCTCTGTCTCCCTGCTGGGCGGCCTTGGCCTCTCCCCACAACCAGCTCTCTCCCCTTGGGGCTCTAGCTTCCTGCACGTGGGCTCATGCCCTGGGTTGCAGAGCTTTTGTCTGGAGGGGAGCTCTGTGGGCGAGAAACAGGCAAAGCGGTTTCAGGTGCAGCACGAACGCTGTCCTCTGCCCAGACTCCTGGAGGGCTGTGACCCCAGTAGCTGCAGGACAGGCCCTGGCATGGCATCAGTGCCCCAGGTGGAGCAGGACAGGCCCTGGCATGGCATCAGTGCCCCAGGTGGAGCAGGACAGGCCCTGGCATGGCATCAGTGCCCCAGGTGGACAGAGGTGTCTGTCTGCACAGCTTTCCACAAAGCCCTGAAGACAAGCTATGTGGCCAGAGTGAAGAAAGCTGGGTGGGGATTGTGAGCATGGGCACCGGTTCCATCACACTGGAAACTCCTAAAAGTAAATGGGGGACTTAAGCCATTGTCACTGGGTTTCTTTTTGCTTTGTTTTTGTTTTTGTTTTTTGAGACAGAGTCTCACTCTGTCACCCAGGCTGGCGTACAGTGGCGCAATCTCGGCTCACTGCAAGTTCCGCCTCCCGGGTTCACGCCATTCTCCTGCCTCAGCCTCCCGAGTAGCTGGGACTACAGGTGCCTGCCACCACGTCCGGCTAATTTCTTTTTATTTTTTTATTTTTAGTAGAGACGAGGTTTCACCGTGTTAACCAGGATGGTCTCGATCTCCTGACCTCATGATCCGCCCACCTCGGCCTCCCAAAGTGCTGGGATTACAGGCGTGGGATTACACAAAATGTTTGACATTTCTGCATGACAAAGACATCATCCTTTATTTTATTTTATTTTTTGAGACAGAGTCTTGCTCTGTCGCCCAGACTGGAGTACAATGGCATGATCTCGGCTCACAGCAACCTCCACCTCCCAGGTTCAAGGGATTCTCCTGCCTCAGCCTCTGAGTAGCTGGGATTACAGGTGCATGCCACCAGGTCCAGCTAATTTTTTTGTATTGTTAGTAGAGACCGGGTTTCACCATGTTGGTTAGGCTGGTCTCAAACTCCTGACCTCAGGTGATCCACCAGCCTCGACCACCCAAAGAGCTGGAATTACAGGTGTGAGCCACCACACCCTGCCAAAAGAGATCACTCTTAGCAAATGTCAAAACACAACACACTGATCAGGGAAATGCAAATTAGAATCACAGTGAGATACCACCACACCCTTGTCAGTGTAACTACCATCAGTAGGGCAGACACTATCGGGTGTTAGTGAGGATATAGAGGAACTGGAACTCTCATACTGTGGTGGGAACGTAAATGGTGCAACCACTTTGGAAGGCGGTTTGGCAATGAGAGAAAAAATTAAACATCCACCTACCGTGTGACTCAGCGACTCCACTCCTAGTTGTTTACCCCAAAGTGAAAACATGATTCACACAAACCCTTATACACAAGTGTTCATAACAGCTCTATGTTACAAACTGGAAGAAACAACCGAAATGCCCACCAGCAGGTGAGGGCTGCCACATGCCAGGCACCCAGACTGTAGAGAGCTGCACATGCGGGCACCCAGACTATAGGGGGCACCGCCACATGCTGGGCACTCAGACTATGGGGGCTGCCACATGCCAGGCACCCAGACACCCGGGCACCCAGACTATGGGGGCTGCCACATGCCGGGCACCCAGACTGGGGGGCTGCCACATGCCGGGCACCCAGACTACAGGGGCTGCCACATGCCGGGCACCCAGACTGCGGGGCTGCCACAGGCCGGGCACCCAGACTGCGGGGCTGCCACATGCCGGGCACCCAGACTGCGGGGGCTGCCACATGCTGGGCGCCCAGACTGCGGGGTCTGCTCGGCAGCTGGGAGGTAGAACTGTCAGTGCATGAAACAGCACGGATGAATCTCAAACCGCTGTGCTGAGCCAGCGAAGCCAGAGTGTGCTGCCTGACTCCATTTCTGGGAAATTCTAGAAAGGGCAAAACTAAACTATAGTGACGGAAAGTAGCGCCACGGTTGCCTGGGACTGAAATAAGGTGGGAGATTGAAAAGGACCTTGGAGGAACTTTCTGAGGTTCTGAGGTGCTTGGTATGTTCTGTGCCTTTTTTGTTGTTGTTGTTTAAGAGATGGGATCTCGCTCTGTGACCCAGGCTGGAGTGCAGTGGTGTGATCATGGCTCAGTGCAGCCTCAGACTCCTGGGCTCAAGTGATTCTGCCCTCTCAGTCTCCCAAGTAGCTAGTGTTCTGTGTCTTGATTGTGGTGGTGGTTCCACAAATGTAAACATTCATCAAAACTCATCCAACTGTACACTTAAAACGGGTGCATTTTCTTGTATCTAAAGTGTCATCTTGGCTGTGCACAGTGGCTCGCACCTGTCATCCCAGTGCTTTGGGAGGCTGGGGTGGGTGGATCACCTGAGGTCAGGAGTTGGAGACCAGCCTGGCCAACATGGCAAAAACCCATCTCTATTAAAAATACAAAAAAAATGGCTGGGCATGGTGCAGGCACTTGTAATCCCAGCTATTCGAGAGACTGAGGCAGAGAGAATTGCTTGAACCCAGGAGGCAGAGGTTGCAGTGAGCCGAGATTGTACCATTGCACTCCAGCCTGGGCGACAGAGTGAGACTCTGTATCGAAAAGTAAAAATACAAGCCTGTAATCCCAGCACTTTGGGAGGCCGAGATGGGCGGATCACGAGGTCAGGAGATCGAGACCATCCTGGCTAACACGGTGAAACCCAGTCTCTACTAAAAAAAATACAAAAAACTACTGGCGAGGTATGGGCTTCAGTCCCAGCTACCGGGAGGCTGAGGCAGGAGAATGGCGTGAACTGGAGGCAGGCGGAGCTTGCAGTGAGCTGGAGGTCCCGCCACTGCACTCCAGCCTGGTGTGATAGAGCTGGTGACCCCGCCTCAAAAAAAAAAAAAAAAAAAAAAAAAAAAAAAGAAAAGTAAAATAAAAATAAAAGGTCAGCGTGGCTCAAGCCTGTAATCCCAGCACTTTGGGAGGCCGAGACGGAAGGATCAATGCAGGTCAGGAGATCGGTGACCATCCTGGCTAACATGGTGAAACCCTCGCCTCTACTGCTAAGAAATACAAAAAATAGTCGGGCGAGGTGGCAGCCTGTAGTCCCAGCTACTCGGGAGGCTGAGGCCGGAGAATGGCGTGAACCCGGGAGGCGAGCTTGCAGTGAGCTGGGAGATCCGCCACTGCACTCCAGCCTGGGCGACAGCGAGACCTGTCTCAAAAAAAATAAAAATAAAAAAAATAAAAAAATAAAAAAAATAAAAAATAATTGGCCGGGTGTGGTGACTCATGCCTGTAATCCCAGCACTTTGGGAGGCTGAGGAGGGCGGATCATGAGGTCAGGAGATCGAGACCATCCTGGCTAACACAGTGAAACCCTGTTTCTACTAAAAATACAAAAAATTAGCTTGGCACGGTGGCAGGCGCTTGTAATTCCAGCTACTCAGGAGGCTGAGGCAGGGAGAATTGCTTGAACCTCGGGAGCGGAGCTTTGCAGTCAGATTGTGCCACTGCACCCAGGTTGGTTTACAGAGTGAGACCCGCCTCAAAATAAATAAACAAATAAAATAATTTAAAAATTAAAAAATAAAGTATATGTCAATAAAGCCGATTAAAATTAAAAACTAAGACTTGTTTGTCACCTATCAGATGACAAGGGTCAAAATGACCAACAATATCCTGCTTTGCCGTAGATGCAGGGAAACAGGCAGGTGCTCATCACTAGGTGGGAGGGATGTGCACGTTGGCACACATTTGCTGGGCCATTTGACAATATCAATCCGAATTTGAAATCTGCATAGCTTTCACCTGGCAATTTGTTCTTCTAGGAATTTTATCTTCCAGATATACTTGCCTAAGGTCACAAAGCTACATGAACAGAGATGTCCTTTGCAGTGACATTTTGCTATGCGTTGAAAAAATTGAATCGCCAGCCAGTGGTCAAGCCTGTAATCCCAGCACTTGGGAGGCCGAGACGGGCGGATCAATGCAGGTCAGGAGATCGACCATCCTGGCTAACAAGGTGAAACCCCGCTCTACTAAAAATACAAAAAACTAGCCGGGCTGCCGGCGATGCCTGTGGTCCCAGCCACTGGGAGGCTGAGGCAGGAGAATGGTTGGCGAACCCGGAGGCGGAGCCAGGCGTGAGCTGAGATCCGGCCATCAGACTCCAGCCTGGGCGACAGAGCCAGACTCAGTCTCAAAAAAAAAAAAAAAAATTAGAATCAACATAAATGTCCAACAGTACAACTGGCCAACACATACAAGCTGCCAACTTCATCTCGCTTGGTTCAGGGCGATCCTGGTATTAGTACTAAAAATCCCAGGCCCTGGGAAACTCTTTTTTTTTTGAGATGGAGTCTCCCTCTGCCTCAGGCTGGAGTTCAGTGGCACGCATCTCGGCTCTCACCGCAGTTCGGCCCTGGGTTCACGCCCATTTTCCGCCAGGCTCCAGAGTAGCTGGGACTACAGGTGCCCACCACGCTGCTAGTTTTTGTATTTTCAATAGGGACGGGTTTCAAATTACGTTAACCAGGATGGTTTCTGGATCTGCTGACCTCATGATCCACCCGTCTCGGCCTCCCAAAGTGCTGGGGTTACAGGCGTGAGCCACCGCGCCGGCCGGCTCTGGGAAACTCTTTAATTCCCTAGAGCCCTCAGGCAGCTGGTGACTCCAAATACACTACAGTGTGGACAGGCAGAGAAATACTACAAAGTCATGAAAAATGGCATGTGGGTTTCGGTACTACTATGGAAGATGTCCATGTGACAGTAAATGAAATTAAACTAGACGCCAAGTTGCGAGTGGCAGGTGTGGCAGGATTCGAATTGTGTGAGGGTTTGATGTGTGTGGAATCGACCTCTCCACGTGCACAGAGTGCCTGGGAGGGGGAACAAGGAGCCGGCCGTTCGTACGTGTCTCTCTGGAGCCTGCGGTGGGAGGGGTTACTACGTTTTGCTTTAAATCCCACTGTGCCATTGGCTTCATTTACTTTGTGTGTGCATGGATTTTATAATTAAAAAAATATTTTCTAAAGGAAGTGTGACCTTGATCTGCAGTGAAAGGCAGGTGGGTGGGGCCTCTGGATCACAGCCGCAGTAAGGCCGACTCCGAGGGGTCCAAGGCTGCTGAAACCTTTAGCAAGGCAGGGAGATGGGGGAGAAGGAGGGGTGTCCCAAGGTCAAGGTCCCAGGGCAGGCGGAGGCAGCAGACTCCTCCCCTGAGGGGAACCCCTCGCCTGGGGCCACCTTCTGGCAGCGGCTCTAGCCCCTCTTGCCGCAGGCAGCCCCTGGTCTCCACCAAAACACGGCCAGCCTGGGATTGTTAAACAAATTGACTGGCTGGGCCCTGAGCCCAGCTAATTCTTGTGTCTTAATGAGTGGGAAGATGAGGTTTTATTCATCACTGGGGCTTTAAAAATTGCAGTAAAGTGGCCCACTTTATAAAGAAAAAATCAATAGCAAAAAGAAAACAGGAGTATGTAAATGGACAGGGTGACAAAAAGCAGGCCAATTACCCCCAAAATGAGACATAGTTATGGCTCCATTAACTCAATTATATTTTCAAAAGGATTTCTTACGAGGCCCCCACCCCACCCCACCCGCACACGCCTGTAATTTTTACATCAACTTCAAGCCATTAAATTGCATTAAATTATTTTGTGGGAGAGAGAGGTGTGTTTCGGAAGACAGAGCTGCAGACGGCCCTGTCCAGCTCCACGGGGGGGATGGGGGTCAGGGGTGCGCAGGCAGGGAGCCCCCACGGGGGGCCGTCCAGGGGGCAGGCTCCGGGGAGCCAGTCCTGAGGGGTGAGAGGAAGAGGAGCCGTGGGCTTTCCCAGGTGTGGCAAGACCAGGGCCCAGCCAGAGACAGCAAGGGACTTGGTTGTTCCCAAGACCCTAAGTCCCCATGACATGTTTACCTCCAGATGGTTCCGTACTCTATCCACACCCCCAGACAGGTGGCCAGGAATATGCCAGTCCACACGTGGGCACCTAACCTTGCTGGCTTCGTGAGTTTCTCTTTGTTCCATTCGACTTAGAAAACTTAATTTTTTGGAGATATGGAAAAATAAAGTTGTATGAAAACACATCAGGCCGGGCGCGGTGGCTCACGCCTGTAATCCCAGCACTTTGGGAGGCCGAGACGGCGGGATCACGAGGTCAGGATCAGACCATCCTGGCTAACACGGTGAAACCCCGCCTCTACCAAAATACAAAAAAAAAAAAAAATTAGCCGGGCGGTGGCTGGTGCTTCAGGAAGTCCCAGCTACTGGGAGGCTGAGGTGGAGAATGGCGTGAACTCGGGAGGCGGAGCTTGCAGTGAGTCGAGATCGGCAAGCACTGTATTCTCCTCCAGCCTGGTGATGAGCGAGACTCGCCTGAAAAAAAAAAAAGAAAACACATCAGAATGGGGACTCACCAGGGTATGTTTGAAGCCTATCCTTTTTTTTTTTTTTTTTTTTTTTTTTTTTTTTTTGAGACAGAGTCTCACTGTGACACCCAGGCTGGAGTGCAGTAGCACAGTCTCAGCTCACTGCAACCTCCACCTCCTGGCTTCAAACCACTCTCATGACTCCAGAGTAGCTGGGATTAAAGGTGCCCACCAGCATGCCTGGCTAATTTTTGTATTTTTAGTAGAGACAGGGTTTCATCATGTTGGCCAGGCTGGTCTCGAACTCTTGACCTCAGGTGATCTACCTGCCTCAGCCTCCCAAAGTTCTGGGATTACAGGCGTGAGCCACCGCACCCGGCCTGATGCCTATTCTTCATACCACGCTTTGCAGGCATAGAGTGAGTCCCTGGAACTCGGGGCTTTGAAGTGACACTGGGCATGACTCACTTATTCAAGCACGGATCACCCTGACCATGCTGGGGAGGCCTTGAAATCCCAGAGTCCATGCACAGTTCCTGGCTGCTTCTATAAATGTGCCCAGCCCTGAGGCGTGGTGACTGTAACCTGCTTTTCCCCGTCAGCCGGGCCCTGGGGAGCCCAGGCCTGCCCTACATAAGTCTGCACCTGGGCCACACGGGACTGAGTAGTTAATATCATGGATTTTAGGCAGAGTGGAGGAGGAGGAAGGGCTGGGATGTGGAGGGGACCCTCAGACAGGTGTCCTGGGCAGAACACTGAGGGCCACCTGGCCAGCGTCAGCGGTCAGAGACTATAAACCCAATGGCAATGGACAAACAGAGGGTACAGAATTGGGCTGAGTGGTGGTGTTGGGGGGGGGGACCCTGAGGCAGGAGCCAGGGCCCCTCCAGGGCTCAGGGCCAGGGAGCCAGGACTGGCATGACGAAGCTTAAACCACAAAACAGAAGAAAGCAAATCTGCCCCATTCTGCCTTCTGGGATGTCTCACCCACACAGCGAGAGGACCTGCACAGGACAGGACCCAGGGGGTGGGGCTGACCCGTGCAGGGTGTGCAGACCAGTCCTGAGGGGCTGCCCTTCAGGGTCCCTAGGCCACCGGCCCTGCCAGGGGCTGTAGGAGCAGCAGTGAGGGAGGACAGAGAAGGCAGCCGAGGCAGAGGGACCCTCTCCAGCTGGCTCCTGCAGGGCTACGGCTCTGCGTTGCTGCTTGCCTGTGCTCCAGCCCCTGTAGCCTCCATCCCTCGCACAGCACCCCAGACTGGAAGAGCTCATGCAGCTGCAAGACAGTCCCCCCTCCCCTCACAGCCAAGCACGCCCTCAGCCCCAGTGTGGGGGTCTGGGACAGCAGACTGACGGGGGCAGGTGGGAAAAGACCACGTGCATGATGTGTGCATGTGAGTACATGTGTGTACATGTGTAAACACACATGTAAGAGACAAGGATACACCCTCAACTCTTACTGCTCCCCGCACCAGACCCTCAGGGGAGGCTCCGGACCCCAGCATGTGCTTCCAGGTGGATGGCGAGGCTGCTTAGAACAGTCTTCACTCCAGGCAACACCTGGGGAGGATCCTGGGGCAGGAGAGTGGGTGCCACGTGTGGGGCCTAGAGGACGGTCTGGGAGGTCCCAGGGGAGGGAGTGACCCCTCGGGCAGGGCAGGGCAGGGTGAGGGGAGGCTGAGGCTGGGAAGCTGAGGAGACCCGGGCAGCTCTGGGGCCCCAGAGGCCTCAGCCTGGGGGAGCTGCCAGGTGCTGGGGAGATCGTGGGTGCAACCCAGCCCTGCCCTGCGCAATGCTCCTCAACCCGTGCCTTGTCACCACCCCAGACCCTGGGTCCTCCCCACTCTCCCAACCCTCAGGGACCCTCTTTCAGCCCCCAGCCCTAAGGACAGTATGTGGCTGCCCTCCCTGGCTGCCCGCCACCCCTGGGCTGGAGCTCCAGCCTCCTTCCCGCTCCTTCAGGCCCTGTCAGTCATTTGCCTGCTCCTGCCGGCCAGTGACCTCTTGTCCATGTGCTAAAAGAGCCATTGTTCAGGAAGGGATGGAGGGGAAGGGCCGGCTGGTCAGGCCTGGGTACTGGTCAGACTCCAGCGTGTGCCAGTGGGTGGACTCGGTTGTCCTCTGGGGCCAGCTGGGCAGCCCGTGGGCCGTGGAGGCAGCGTCAGGCGGCTGGGGAGGCCTGAGTGAGCTCGCAGGCCACCTCCCCTCCTCTCAGCGCCTTCCTTTCCAGCTGAGCCTGAGGGAGGCTGAAGAATATGCATTTTGCCTGGTCGGCTGCTACAGCCTCTTGTCCAGCGCAGACCCTGGGGGCGGGGGACACACAGGGGCTCCCCGAGCGGCCAAAGAGGCATTGGAGAAGGGACTTCCCTGAGGCGGCCTCTGGCTGGCGGCAGCTGGGAGCCCTCTGCTTGAGGAGCGGCTGTCACAGCATGGCCCCTGCAGGCCGTGGCTCTAACGCAGTGCTCTGGGGCTGGCAGGGCCTGGGCATGGGGACCAGGCAGAGCTGGGGTCCCAGGCCCTGCATGGTGCCGACTGACAGGACACTGGGCAATCTCCCGAGCCTGCCGGCCTTCCTGGCCTCAGCCATAAGATGGGCTGAGAGAGAGCGGAGGCTCTGTGGCGGGATTGGGTGAGGAACATTTGAGCCAGAGGCCAGCCTGGCTCTGCGCGGCCCCGGGAGGCCAGAGGTGCCTCCTCTGTCATCTGGAGGAGCCGGCTGCAGAGGCCTCCTGTTCTGTTCCTCAGGCAGCGGCCCCGTCTGGCGTTCCCAGGCCACCCCAGTGCTGGGGGAGTTGCAGGTGGTGGGGTCACCTTGGAGGGGGTACAGCCCGTTCACATCGGCTCTGCTTCCCTCTCTCCCCACCCCCAGGGCTGGCTTGGCTGAGCCCGACGCTTCTCAAGGTGAGGAGGGCGTCCTTGAAGGCTCTGGCCGCCCCACACCAAGGTCTTTGCACCAAGGTCATGGCCGCACAGGAAGCGGGGAGGGTGGCGGGGAGGTTATGGTCCGAGGGAGGAGGGAGGGCAGGGGAGGGAAATAAAAAGAGATTACATTTTTTAAAAGGTACTCTAGCTGTCTGCTGACACCGCCCCTGGTCTCCATCCGTTTTATAGCCTGACGGGCTTGAGCAGCTGGGCCTCGTCCGTCCGTCAGGGGCCTGCAAAAGGCGGGGGCTGGGAGCAGAGCCCCCGCAGGAGACCTGGATGGGGGCCACCTCTCCCCGGGCCTGGGTTCCCTCTGGGGCTGCCCAGGCCGGGCAGGGGCACTCTGTGCAGGTGGGATGGGTGGAGGGAAGCTGGCTTGGGGCCGGCGGCCACTATCTGGGCCCATCTATCCCCCTGACAGGTCAATTTTCTCTGTGTTTTACAGGAGCTTTCAGGGCAGGAAATGTGATCGGGCAGCTGATTTATCTCCTTACCTGGTCTTTGTTCACAGCCTGGCTCCGGCCCCTCACCCTGCTGCAGGGCCCGAGGACGTCTCCCCAGGGGTCCCCACCTCGGCCTCCTTGGGGGGACTATGCTGAGCCCAGCTGCCTCTGTGAGATGAAGATAAGAAGAAGACATGAAGGGCCTGCCTGGGGGCAGTCTGGCTTTCTCGCAGAGGGGCTGCACCTGGCTCCCTCCTCCCTCTCACAAGCAGCCTGCGGGGTGGTACAGATGAAGGGGCTGTGGGGCCGGGGTGCAGGGATTAGGAGGAGGTGACTCCCATCTCTTCTTCCTCATCGTGTTTTTCACCTCTTAAGTCAACTTTGGTTTCTCGGACTCAGAGTTCTCTCCTGACGGCAGCGGGGTCCTCAGATCACCGGTGCAGACAGGGCCAGACAGGGCCAGTGTGGGGACCCACTCAGCCTGTGCCCTTTGCAGGAGGGAGGTCGGAGGCCTCAGCAGCCACCCTGGCCACCTCCTGAAATAGTGAATGTCCTTTGTTTTCAGCTGACAAGCTCTGATCTTATAACAAGGTACGGAAGTGTTCAGAAAACTTTCAGCAGATGTTTGAGGAAAAACAGCTCAGCTTCCCATGCCCCCCACCTCTGCTAGGAGCGATCCTATCTCCCTCAAACAGAATTCTGGGAACCTGGGACCATAGGTCTTCCTGTGCCTCCCCTGCCAGCTCTGCACGACTTTGTCACGTACTAGAGTGCTGGCTGAGGTGATGCTGCCGCTACCAAACAGGTGGGAGGCCAGCCCCAGCCCCAGCCCCAGCCCCACCGGGGCCGGAGCTCCCAGTGAAGAAGCATCTGCCTGGTCTGCAGGTGTCCAGGACACACCAGTCGACTGCCTGACTCCCGGTCAGGCGAATGCACACATCAAGTCCTTGCAAGCCAGGGCTGTGCTGGCATCTCCAAGAAGAGGAAGGGTCCTGGCCCTGACCACGGGGCTCCCTTGATGGGAGGGATCACAAACTTGGCTTCCTGGGGGGTGTCGTGGGGTGCGCTGCCTGCCAGGAGACCCCATTCCTGGTCACGGGGTTCTGTCCCACACAGTGGCAGGAGCCATGCATGATTCTTTTTTTTTTTTTTTGAGACGAAGTCTTGCTCTGTCGCCCAGGCTGGAGTGCAGTGGCCGGATCTCAGCTCACTGCAAGCTCCGCCTCCCGGGTTCACGCCATTCTCCTGCCTCAGCCTCCCGAGTAGCTGGGACCACAGGCGCCCGCCACCTCGCCCGGCTAGTTTTTTGTATTTTTTAGTAGAGACGGGGTTTCACCGTGTTAGCCAGGATGGTCTCGATCTCCCGACCTCGTGATCCGCCCGTCTCGGCCTCCCAAAGTGCTGGGATTACAGGCTTGAGCCACCGCGCCCGGCCCCATGCATGATTCTTGGTGGAAGAAGGTCCGCACAGCTGTGTGGTCTCTGCGGCCCGGCAGGGAAGCCCCCACATCCGCCGCGGGGGAACTTCGCAAAGCTCAGCAGGTACCTCTTCCAGCCGTCCCCCAGGTCTTCTCTTGGCTGCTGTCCTGAGCCTTGATCCATAGCTGACACTTCTAGAAAAGTCTTTACCAAGAAACAGACCGGCTGCATGGGTGGTGGGGAGTGCAGTCGCCCAGGGCCTGGAATCGGAGGGGCCTGTGGCCAAGGCTGTCCTGAAATTCTTAATCATTTTACCTCTGAACTTGTGGGGTTTTTTGTTGTTGTTGTTGTTGTTGCTGTTGTTTGAGGCAGACTCTCGCTCTGTCGCCCAGGCTGGAGTGCGGTGGCACGATCTCGGCTCACTGCGAGTTCCGCCTCCCGGGTTCATGCCATTCTCCTGCCTCAGCCTCCCAAGTAGCTGGGACTACAGGAGCGCACCACCACACCCAGCTAATTTTTGTATTTTTAGTAGAGACAGGGTTTCACCATGTTGGCTGGGCTGGTCTCAAACTCCTGACCTCGTGATCCACCCGCCTCGGCCTCTCAAAGTGCTGGGATTACAGGTGTGAGCCACTGCGCCCGGCCGATAATTTAAAATTTAACATTTTTCTTTATTTTAGAAGGACATTAAATCGCAAATAAACACCCTGGCAAATCGTGTGACCGTGAAGAAGGAAATGCCTCCCCTGCCGGCACCTCCGCGGAGCCTTTTCCTGCCTTGTTTCGCTCCTGTTGCCCAGGCTGGAGAGCAAAGGCGCGATCTGGGCTCCAGCAATTCTCCTGCCTCAGCCTCCCTAGTAGCTGGGATTACAGGCATGCGCCACCATGCCCGGCTAATTTTTTTTTTTTTTTTTTGTATTTTTAGTAGAGACGGGGTTTCTCCATGTTGTTTGGACTGGTCCTGAACTCCTGACCTCAGGTGATCCACGTGCCTCGGTCTCCCAAAGTGCTGGGATTACAGGTGTGAGCCGCCACGCCTGGCCCTTTCCCTGCGTTCTAAACAAGTGGCCAGGAATTCTCCCCCTGCATTGGCCCCCCAGATTGTGTGGCAGGCCCTGCAGATGGCACAGGGGACGGGTTGTTCCTTGTGGAAAGCCAGGCCCGGACACCTCTTGGGCATCGTCTGTTGGGGTGACCCTCCCACACCCAGCCTGGAACCCTAGCCAGCTCAGCCTCCATCCGCTGAGAAATCAAGGTGACCTTCTGGCTCAGCCCTCAGGGGGCACTCACCACACAAGAGGTCCCTTTCAAGACCCCCTGTTCGGGGCTGGAGCCCCCAGGAATGGTTGGGGCAGCTTCCTGGGGCCTGGGAGCTGAGGGCATCTCATCTCCCCACAAGCATCTGCTGCTGCTCCTGGCTGCCACCCATCCCCGTGAGATGCTGAGAGCTGGATACTTGTCTGTGCGGGGGCATGGGAAAGGGAGAAAGCCTGGCAGAGGGTTGGGAGCTAAGAAGCAAAGGGTGTGGAAGGGCCACCGTGCACTTTTGAAGACTCTACTTGCCATTGGCCACCCCACCTCTCCCTGCCCTCATCCAAGGACGGACAGGCCTGGCAGGTGGGCCGGAGCCGTGGGGCAGAAGCATCCCAGGCCTGGCCTCAGAGGAAGGGGCCACAGTGAAAGTGGAGGCTGTCTGCACCCACCTCCCCAGCCCTTGTCTCTGGGACCTTGGCCTTACCCCAGGCGCACCCCAGGCTGCTCACCGAGGTGGGTGCCCTGCCCACCGCCAGCTCAGATGCAGTGTGTAGACTCCCTTCTCTCTGGGGGTGAGCGCGAGTTCCCCCTCCTCCACATCAGGAGGCTGGGAGAGAGCTGGAGGGCCCTGGGATCTCCCTGACCCTGGTCATCAGCCCCGGCCATGATGGGCCCTCCATGTGCCATGGGTTTGGACTCAGCACCCCACTGGAATTCTGTTAAATCTCCGATTTTATCTGAAAACTTCACCCACATGTTGCATCGCTCTGTGAGGCGTCTGTGTGTGTCCAGGCAGCAGTAACAACACTACTAACGCTGGCGGCCATCACAGGAAGCCAGTCCCGAACATGCCTGCCGCCCCCCCGGGGCCTGTTTCACCCTCATGACACCAGGCGTGGCAGAGACCGGGACGAGGAGCAGAGGCCTGGACCTGTCAGGGTCTCAGCAGGGGGAGGCCGGCCTGTCACGAGTGTTTGATGACCATGGAGAGGAGGTGGTGCAGGGAAGCGTGGCTGATTTCAGGGGAAGGGCGGGCAGGGGTTCTGCATTGATTAAGCGCCTACTGTGTGCCAGGTCCTTTGTGGTCTTCATTTAATTTATTGCCACGGCCACGGGAGGGACAGATGAGGAAATGAGGCTCCAGTGAAGACACTTGTCCAGTCCCCTGGCTGTGGAAGGTGGGGAAGGGACGTCAACATGGGCTCGGGAGAGATGAGGAAGCCGAAGCCTAGAGCCTTGTGGGGTCTGGAACTGCTGTCCTCCCGCTGGGGCGGCACCACCTGCCTCTTCTTTTAGAGCAGAGATCCTACAGAAGCTGGGTCCTCACCTGTCAAAGGCAGACGCCATTCCTGACCATGTGATGGCCTAGATGCGACCAGCATCTGGGTGTCTGAGTGGGAACTGGGAGGGCCCGGCCAGGCCCAGCACACGGTGACTCTGCCTGCCTTGTGCAGCCGAGAGCTGGCCTCTCCTAGACCTCGCTGTCCACTGACGCCCAGTGCCCCTGCAGCCTTCTCTTCCTGCCCCCATGAAGGTGACACTCTCCTGGGGGCTGCTTCAGCCCTCTGCCCAGAGAGCAATCGGAGGGGCCTGGGATCCCACCTGTGTTCCTGTCTCTATCCCTCCTCGGCTGTCACCAGCTTTAATTACCCCGGCTCCATCCGCCCCAGCCCCTGCGCAGCTGGAGAGCCTCTTGGGCAGGCGCAGGGCCCCTCGCCTGGGCACGCCGCATTCCTGCATTCCTCCCCGGGGCCCGCCGACCTGCCCTGCCGGCTGCGGGCAGCCTCGGGATGCAGGGAGCCGGGTGTGTGTCGGGGGCGCAGCTGCTGGATGGGGAGCCTGGAGACAGCCCGGCTGTGCCCTGGGACTCCCAGCCCACATCCCCCTGCCACTCTGCATCATGACCCTGTCCCTCAGCCTGGCAAGAAGTCAGTGATTCATCACTCGGGCCCTGGGGGCTGCCTGGAGGGGCTCGGGTGCTTCTAACAGCAGGGAAGGGAAGGCAAGAGAACCTTCCACAGTTGGGAGCAGCAAAGCGGCCCAGGAAACCCCCCACAGGATGGGACCATCTGAGGTTCCAGCCACGCCAACTCCCCGGAGCAGGGCTCCCAGCCTAGTGGTATCTGGACAAGCCCTGTCTGGGGTGCACCTTCTCGGGGAGACCCCCTGCTCTTTGGGCTACTGTCCCGGGGAGCCTCCCCCTTCCTGGGGCTGGGTGGACCAGCTGTGAAATGGCAGCTCCCCCTTGAGGGGCTGGGGAGGGAGGAGGGGGCGCTGCCCCCCAGCCCTTCCCTACCCCCAGGCTTCCCAGATGGTCTGCCTTCAGCTCCAAACAGGAGGGGCGGCCACCTGTGAGGTTCTGTGGGGCACTAGTGGTCACTCCCCAAGCTGCCTGTGTCCCTGTGTCTGGACAGGCACCTCTCCACCTCTGTGTTTGGGCAGCTCTCCCCTTGTGTCTGGAATTTTTAGAAAAGGGGAAAAAACGTAGACGAAAGCAGGCTTTTTATCTTGTTGAACGCTCCCACACCCTCACTCGTTACACCATGGTAGTGGAAGATTCAAAGGAAGGTTCCTCCTGGCGGCCGTGATTATCATCTGCAGTTCTTGACCGGGGACATTGCAAAGGTCACATTGTCCGTCCAGCCCCGCCCCACCCTGACGTTGCTCCCGGAGTGGGGACGGGGATGGGGTCTGAACCACTCCAGCTCTCAGGGGCCCCGCCCTGGGGAACACACATCTGCGGTGTTGCCCACCACTGCCTGGAAACTGGCCAAGGGCTCCACACGCCAAGACCAGGTGAGGGGAGGTGGTGGGTGGGGACCAGCCCTGCCCCTCTTCGAGACCCCCAGGGCATTGCGCCAGGCCAGCCTGGAGTCGGGTGTGGAGTGGTTAGTGTGAGCATTACATCCTCTTTTCCCTAATGTGGCTGAAAATGTCCCCGGGGCCAGTCCCTCAGGGCACAGTGCTGGACTCCATGCAACAGAAAGAGTTGGGGTGTTTGGCCGGGCGCGGTGGCTCACGCCTCTAATCCTGCACTTTGGGAGGCTGAGGCAGGCAGATCACCGGAGGTCAGGAGTTGGAGACCAGCCTGGTCAACATGGTGAAACCCCATCTCTACTAAAAATACAAAAATTAGCCAGGCGTGGTGGCGGGCGCCTGTAATCCCAGCGGCTCAGGAGGCTGAAGCAGGAGAATCGCTTGAACCCAGGAGGCAGAGGTTGCAGTGAGCCGAGGTCTCGCCATCGCATTTCAGTCTGGGCAGCAAAGTGAGACTCCGTCTCAAAAAAAAAAAGAGAGAAAGAGCTGGGGTGTCCCATTCTCAGGGCAGGGGTCAGAGCTGCATCCCTGGGGTGCCCTGAGTTTGGGGGTCATGATAACCTTCACCCTGCATGCAGCCCAGGTCCACACCTAGAAGTCTTGTGGCCTTGAGCACACTGCGTTGCCTCTCTGAGCCTCAGTTTCCCCATCTATAAAATGGAGAGGGTGACACTGAGAGATTGCTATTGGCTGGCTTCATTCATTGGGCCCTAAACCAAACAGTGGCTTAAATACCAGAGGCTTGCTCAATGGGTGGTGGGCAGGCAGCTGGGCTAGGGCGGCACCCCCCACCTCCCCATGGTACTCCCCAGCCCCTCCACGGCCTCCATCCCTGGGGTCCAGATCTCATTGTTCCTCAGCAAATGCTACAGAACTTTTGTAGGCCCACCAGCAGGAGTGGGGCTGCCGGGCAGTGAGCTGGGGGTGCTGGGAGGCCCGAGGGGAGGCAGGGTGCACCCTGCAGGGTCCCTGTGAGGACCTGGGTTGAGGGTGGGTTTGAGCAGAGCCTGACATGGTCTCACTTTCCGGCTGCTGGGTGGGAACAGACCATGGGGAGGCCAGGGCAGAAGTGAGGAGAACGTTATGATTCCAGAGAGAGGTGAGATAACCTGCAAATACCCTGCACACCCCGGGGCCTTTGCTTCGGCATCCTCTGCCCAGGCGTCCTCTATACCATCTGCTGCACCTGAGTGTGCTCTCTGGGCCCCTCTGCAGGTGCCTCCTCTGCTCCTTTGGGAAAGCCCCACCTGTCTTGAGGTCCCCCCACACCTATGCTTCCCAGTACCTCGGAGACCCCAGAACCACTGCACAGAGAGCCTCGGGGTCCTGAGCTGCCACACGGAGGACCCCAAGGTGGCGGGCTCACAATAGTCCCCAGACCCGGGTGGTGGGTGCCAGGGACTGGACCGTCAGTCTATGGAGCTGGGGCTGCGGCTGGTGGTGTTTCCAGCAAGGGGTCTTTTTGCTGCGGGAGAGGCCTCTGGAGGCCACGGCTAACCCACCCGGAAAGCCTCAAAGGCGCCCCCATTCCCGCCCCGCACAGAATCCACCGGCTCCCCATGGTTCCTCCAGGCCCTCTTCAGACATGACGGGCAGTGCCTGGGTGCCCAGCCTGCTCAGCACACCCTGGGCCTCAGCCCCACCCAAGCCTTGGCCCGGCATGGGAGTCACCAAGGGCACACACACAGGCCTGATCGAGGAGGGAAGCCCCGGGGCAGCGGCTTCTGGAGCTCTGGCCAAGGATGGGCTCTGAAGCGCACCCCTGCCCGGCCCAGAGCACCAGGCCAGGGGCGGGGTGGGGGCACAGCCCGAAGCCCCCTGTGAAGCCTGTCGCTCTTCCTGGAGCCTCGGCTGCCCCTCCAACGCGGCCCTCCGTGGGAGCCCAGCTGGCCCCAGTGTGGCCATCAGATGTGGGCGGGCCCTGGTGGACTCCACTGTGTCAGGTGACATGGTGGTGCTCCAGCCGCAGGCTGTACCCCAGCTGCCGCGTTAAGAAGGGCTGTGGATCTAAATAAAATCCAGTCGCTCTGCTGGACCTGTTGTCAGTTTTATGGCTCTGGGGTTATAGAAATGGGGAGGAGACCCCCAGGAGGCAGGGGGGACTGGACAAGAGGCCACAGTGGGGCCCTCCCCTCCCTCCATGGGATACCACCCTGGGGGATTCTAAAGGTGGGGAGTCCACTGAGAAAGGGAGATGGGAACCAGAGTTCCTAGACAATTTGGCACCTGAGTCCGGGTGAACTTTTAACTCCTGCCTGCTGGGGTGGTGAAAGCCCAGGCCCCATCTGAGGCTCCCCCTGCACCCCAAACCCACTTGGGCCCCAGTTTGGATTCCGAGAGGCCATCCTGGCCTCTGCTTATGCCCCCAGCTTGGAAGTTGGAGAACCAGGTGGGAGAGCGTAGGACTGCCCAGTAAGCAGCGCTCAGGAAGGAGGGGGCCAGTCCTCACTGGGGCTCCTACACAGGACCTCCCAGAAACTGCACAGCAGACACCAGGGTTAAACGGGCTTCAAGCCGGCAAGGTGGCTCATGCCTGTAATCCTAGCACTTTGGGAGGCCAAGGTGGGTGGATCACTTGAGGTGAGGAGTTCGAGACCAGCTTGGCCAACATGGTGAAACCCTGTCTCTACTAAAAACGCCACAAAATTAGCCAGGCGCGGTGGCAGGTGCCTGTGATCCCAGCTACTCGGGAGGCTGAGGCAGGAGAATCGCTTGAACCCAGAAAGCAGAGGTTGCAGTGAGCCAAGATCACACCACTGCACTCTAGCCTGAGTGATAGAGTGAGACTGTCTCAAAAAAAAACCAAAAAAACCCACAAAAACAAAAAAACCAAAACAAAAAAACCAGGCTTCAGCTGTCCAGGGCACCTGGGTCGTGCGGCTCTGTGGGCCAAGCTCTGCCCACCCTGACGCTCCTGAGTCCACCCACCTCCCCCAGGCATTCTTTGCTGAAGCAGGCCAGGGCTTGTAGGGGATTCCACCGCAGCTGGGGCCCCCCATTTCTTTGGTGGGAGTTGCGGTGGGGCAGAGGGTGCCTGCGTACCTGATGTGGAAGGAGGAGCCTCACCACAGACGCGCAGCGGGTGCAGCAGACCCATGCTCTCAGAGACTGAGGTTCCCAGAGGCCGCAGAGGTCTGAGCCAGCCCTCCACCCCTCTTCGCAAACGGTGCCCAGGGCTGTCATCCCCTGTGACCTAACGGAAAGCTGCTGCCCTTGAACCTTGGTGGTGGGAGCCCCGGAGTGGGCTCAGAGAGGTTCTATAGCATGCCTGGGTGACACAGCCTTGGTGCTCAGGAAGCCATGCACGGCTCCCCTGGGACAGTGATATCCCATCAGTTCTGGCGATCACACTGCGTGTGGGCATTAAGGCTGGAAGGTGCTGTTTGGAAGATGGCCACGGTGCTTCCTTTCTCCTCCTGTCCTCCTGCTCACACTTCATCCCAGAGCATTTAGGCAGGGCAGGGTTGGGGGCAGCCCAGGGTGGGGTGCAGGAGCCCGAGGGAGGTGGGGGCGAGGGAGTTACAAACCAGGAAGGGGGAGCGCCAGGAGGAACCCCAGGCCGGGATCTATACAGGTATTTGGAGGTGTTGGTGCGAAGCCTCAGTGCATGTAGCCAGATGCGGAGTTAGAGGGCTAGAGGTGGATGTGTGGTGCACACACACATGCGTGCAACACCACCCACACATGCACCAGGCACACATGTGCAATACACCATCCACCCACACAGGCACCACACACGTGTGCAACACACCATCCACCAACACACGCACCACACACGCGTGCAACACACCATCCACCCACACATGCACCACACACAGGCACCATGGACACACACATACATGGCCATACACACCACACACTATACATAGATACACACTATATATACACATCCCACACATGCCATACACACACATGCACAGACACATGCACCATACACACACACCATAGACATAACACACGCCCCACACACCACACACACATCATACACAGCCCCCCCCATCTCTTCTTGCTCTGTCCAGAGGGAACCCAGGCGCCACAAGCACACCCAGCACGCAGATCTCGGCCACTAACTCCCCTTCCCCTCAGGAGGTTCCCTCTCCCAGAAACCAGGGCTGCTGGGGAAATGGCGAGCCCAGCCTGGGCAGGAAAAGCACAAGAACATCCCTCGGAGCCAGGAAGCAAGAATGCTGGGGGCACATCAGGGACACATGGAAGGACCCAGGGGCCAGCCGACGGGGCTCCCACAAGGTGGTGCCTGCGACAACCTGAGCATCTCAATAGTGAGTTGGGGGCCCCGACCCACAGAATAAAGTAGGAACCCTGAGCCCATTATCGCTGGAGGCTGACTGAAAGCTCACTAAGGCCCAGGATACTCAGTGTGGAAGACGCCCCAATCCCCACAAAGCACTCAGCAGGTCCACCGAAGGGGTAGCCGCAGTGGAGAAGCCTAGCCCAGCAGGCGACAGGAAGCTCAGGAGCCCTGGGTCCCACAGCCACTGTGCACCACAGGTGGGACGCAGTGTCCAAAAAAGACTTCTGTGACAGGGATACATGGCCCGAATCTCAGCGTGAGGGTGGCCGGCAGCACTGTGGCCCCCTAAGGTGTGCACCCCCCATCCCGGAACCCGTGAATATGTGACCTCACTTGGCAAAAGGGACTTTGTGGATGTGATTAAGGTTAGACCTTGAGATGGGAGATGATCCCAGATTATCCAGATGGGCTCCATTTAATCACACGAAACCTTGGCGATGGAAAAACCATCCTCAGCTGGGCCGGAGATGGGACAGGAGGACTGGCTCCTCTCCACGGGGAAGGCAGGGAAAGGGGCTGTGAGCCAGGGAACAGAAGACCTTCAGAAGCTGGGGATGGCTTCAGGGGACAGCCGACAAGAAAACAGGCACCTTGGTCATGTGACCCTGAGGAGCCGGACTCGGCCAACGACCAAAGAGCAGGAAGCAGGCTCTCTCCCGGAGCTTCCAGAAGGCAGGCAGCCTGCCGACACCTCCACGTGTGCTGGACTTCTGACCTCCAGAGCCCAGGCGTAACGAATTTGTGTTGTTGGAGCTGCTTAGTTTGTGGTAATTTGTTTAATGAAAAACTACAGCAATGAGCAGACATCAAACCCACATCGAAGGACACAGGGTTGGTTATCGAGCACCGAAATCCTCAGAACAAACAGCTAAATAGGAAAAAGAGCAAAAATGAGTAAGCATTTCACGGAAGAGAAATCGACAATAAAAATGTGAATAAATAATTCACTAATTTGTAACAAGAACAAATTAGAGCCACAAAGAGATTCCATTTCATTCACTGGACTGGCCAAATTGACAATAACCAAATGTTGGAGTAGAGGCCCGCAAGCGAAGCCCTGAGGCCGCACTGGGCCAGCTGCTGTTTTTCTAAATAAAGTTTTATTGGAACACAGAGACGCCCACTTGTTTACACATTGTCTCTGGCTGCTTCTGATCTGTAATGGCAGAACTGGATATTTGTGAGACCATTTGGCTTTGCGAGAGACTAATGACATACATGAATACTTGCGAGAGACCATTTGGCCCGCAAAGCAAAAAATATTTACTATCTGACTCTTAATACAAAGTTTGCCAACCTTTGCTGTAAACCAGGAAGAGCTCTTATAGCTACTTTGAAGAGCAATTTGGCAAGATCTAGTGAAGTAATTTAGGTACGCATACGCTTGACTCTGCAATTCCACTTGTAGGTATTTACCCTAGAGAGACTTGAACAAACACACATTCAGGAGACAAGTCTGTTCACCGCATCGCTGTCTCTAAGGCAAGTGACTGGACACAACTCAGGTGCCCTCAGCAGGAGAATGGATGTGGATCTGGGCTAGTTAAGTAACGGAGTTCCACAGAGCAGCAAGAATGAGACTCAGAGCACATGCAACATGATGGCAATTCTTGTAAACAAAGTTGAATTGGCCAGGCGCGGTGGCTCATGCCTGTAATCCCAGCTCGCAGGGAGGCAGAGGCGGGAGGACAGCTTGAGCCCAGGAGTTGGAGACCTGCCTGGGCAATACAGCGAGACCCTGTTCTCCACAAAAAGGAAAAAAAAAAAAAGACAAAAAAAGAAATTTAAGTGTAACAAAGCTGAATGAAAAAGAAAGTTGCAGAAGAGCACATAGATGTAATTCAACTCTTACAACAGACCAAAATGCAAAGGTGCCCCATCCCAATACACTACTGAACTAGTCAGGCTACAGCTTTGGGTTCACGAAACAGAGTCCAAAATCATGGTGAGCCCAAGGAGCTGGTTTGTCATTCCCTGCTGGAGCAGTTGGGAGGAGGTAGTCATGGATGGGCATGGCGGTTCGGCTCCACGAGTTGTCCAGGGATCCAGGATCCTTCTAGCTTGGTGCTCCCCTCTGCCACGGTATCACCCGTCTGCACTGTCCGAGATGGCTTCCGACCATCATGTCTAGGTTCCAAACGGCATGACGAAGAAGCGGCAGACCCCCTCCTAAGAAATGACCTAGAAGTTTCTCCTGTCATTTCTGCCTCTTATTGTTCAGAACTTGGTCACATAGCCAGCCCTACCTGCAAGGGACACTGGCAAGGGCCTTTTTTTTTTTTTTTTTTGAGATAAAGTCTTGCCCTGTTGCCCAGGCTGGAGTGCAATGGCACGATCTCGGCTCATTGTAACCTTCACCTCCCAGGTTCAAGCGATTCTCCTGGCTCAGCCTCCCGAGTACTTGGGATTACAGGTGCACGCCACCACACCCGGCTAATTTTTTGTATCTTTAGTAGAGATGAGGTTTCACCATGTTGGCCAGGCTGGCCTCAAATTCCTAACCTCGTGATCTGCCCGCCTCGGCCTCTCAAAGTGCTGAGATTACAGGTGTGAGCCACCACGCCCAGCTGGAAGTGTATTCTTGATCCTAGGCAGTCATACATGCAGGTCAACCCCTATTAATTTGGAAAATGGAATAAACGAATATTGAGACAAACAGCTGGGCGCAGTGGCTCATGCCTGTAATCCTAGCACTTTGGGAGGCCGAAGTGAGCAGATTGCTTGAGCCCATGAGTTTGAGACCAGCCTGGGCAAAATGACAAAATCCCATCTCTACAAAAAAAGTAAAAATTAGCTGGGCATGGTGGCACACACCTGTAGTTTCAGCTACTGAGGGACTGAAGTGGGAGGATCACTTTAGCCCGGGAGGCAGAGGCTGAAGCAAGCAGAGATTGCGCCACTGCACTCCACTCCAGACTGGGCGACAGAGTGAGACCCCGTCTCAAAAAAAAAAAAAAAAAAAGAGAGAGAGACAAATAGTCCTCCCTATAATTGTTTAGGGATAGATCCATATATGGTACACCTTTAAAGTAATGAATTGATAAAATCTGGATCGTGATGATAGCAGTGAAGAGGGGAAGAAGGTGGAACTCGGGAGGAACTGAAAGTGAGGATCTAAGTCTCTGGTAATATTTTGTTCTTAAAGCTGAAGAGCGGGTCCATGGTATTTGTTATTTGTGAAAACATACATTTCAGTTTGCCAGCCTACCTTGCATGCACAACGTTTTATGAAAATTACATAATAAAAAGGAGGTTATGGAATGTGTGTGCCATTTCATTTATATAAAAGTAAATGGGCTGGGCATGGTGGCTCACGCCTGTAATCCCAGCACTTTGGGAGGCCGAGGTAGGCGGATCATCTGAGGTCGCGAGTTCAAGACCAGCCTGGCCACCATGGTGAAACCCCCTCTCTACTAAAAATACAAAATTAGCCGGGCATGGTAGTGGGCGCCTGTAATTCCAGCTACTTGGGAGGCTGAGGCATGAGAATAGTTTGAACCCGGGAGGTGGAGGTTGCAGTGAGCCGAGATTGCACCACTGCATTCCAGCCTGGGCAACAGAGCAAGACTCTTACTCAAAAAAAAAAAAAAAAAAAAGAAAAAAAAAAAGACTGCAGGCATTTGTGATTTTGCCTGTGTATTTAATTAGTCTTTACCCAGGCATTTCCTCCTGTTCTCCTGAGGATGGGGCACAGCCTTACCCGATGGCTGCACTGTCAGTGCCTGAGGAACTGGCCTCTGTTCTAAGACCCCTGGTCCTGCAGGTGTTGCAGACACGACCTCCTTTCCTCTGCCGTCCTCCTCCAGCAGCCTGGAATCACTTGCTCCTTCCCAGCCCTCCGCTCTACGCGCTCAGTCAGCAGACTCTGAGTGAGCAGCTAGGTGCCAGGAATCCACAGATCTACCAGTACCCTTCTCTGTTCTCTCCTCTCCCCAGTCTCCATTTCCTACCCGAGGAATTCTCATTTGTCCTTCAAGCTCCAGCCTAGAAGCCACCTCCTTCTGGAAGTCCTCCCGGGTTTCCCTGGTCACGTAAGCCTCCATCTCTCCTGTCCCCTACCGGAATGTCCCTTGCTCTTTTCGTATGAGAAGGTGAAGTTCTCCACTGTCACTGCTCTGGGCGCAGCTCTGAAGCGCATCGCCTCCCCTTAGAGCTGTGTGACCTTAGCGGAGTGACCGAGCCTCTCTGTGCCTAGCGTTTCATTCCTACCTCATAGATGCTAATTTCTCAGAACAGGCTAATTTTCGGCTCAGGCAGTCAGGGCCCCCGCCCTCGTGCCCTGGCGCCAAGCACTCGCCCCAAAATCGTTTCTGGGGATAAAGGTCTAAAAGGAACTCTTAAACCTGCTCCTTCCCGGAGGGCACAGCGCCTCCCCTTCTCTCCAGCCCGCGACTGCCCATCCAAACCGAGGCCTCGCGGGGCGAGTCCCTTGTTCTCCAGCTCGTTGAACTGGGACCCCGAGCACCGGTCGGCGGGACCAACTCCGCGAACCGGACAGCTGCGCGGTCCTCTGATCCCCGCCAGCCCAGTTTCCGCCCGCCCTTCCGGGCCCGCCTCTCATTGGCTCGCGTCCCGCCAAGCCCCACCCCCGGTCGTCACTTCCGGGCAACGGAGCCCGCGGAAGGCGGAAGTGTGAGTGCCGCGGCGGCGGCTGAGTTGAGCTGATGTGGCCCTAGCTGGCTCCGCGGCTCCTCCGAGTCCGGGCTCGGAGATTCACACGCGGCCCGTGAGACCGAGCGAGGGACGCATGGCCCTGAGGCGGCCGCGGGGCTTGGCGGGGTCTGGAGGTTGACCTCCTCCCCGCAGCCGGCCTTCGAGGCTGCCTCCTCCAGGCAGCCTCCGGGGCCCGCGCCCGCGGTTGCTCAGGCTCCCGTGCGCCTGCCTATCCCCGCCCCACCGGTGTCCCGGACGTTGGAACCTGTGACCGTGGCCTCGAGCTGGGCTTCTAAAACCGGCCGCAGCCCGGCGACCCCCGAGGCCTCTCGCCCCGGGTCCCTAGACCTCTCACTATGACCGCGGCCGCCGCCTCCAACTGGGGGCTGATCACGAACATCGTGAACAGCATCGTAGGGGTCAGTGTCCTCACCATGCCCTTCTGCTTCAAACAGGTGAGTCCGGTGGGCCCGGAGGTCACCGCCCTCGCCTCCCCCGCAGAGGGGCCGTCTGGCCGGGTCGTCCTGGTTAAAGTTCCCGCCGGGGCAGGGCTTCGCTGGGCGGGTGCAGGCGGCCGCGGGCGGGGCGACCCTCGGAGTCCCGGCGCAGTTCCCGCAGAGAATCCGTGGATGAGAAGCGCACGGCGTTGGCCCTGGCCGCCCGTGTCAGCCCAGGCCGGAAAGTTCGCCACAGTCAAAAACTCGATACCGAAGCAAAGTCTAACAAAGCAAAATGATCCTCCAGAATCGGAAGGGAACTGCGGGACTCTGTGTTTTTACATTTTATCCTGTTTTAAAAAACTCTGACCCAACTGCACCTGTTTTCAGAAGCACACAACTCTCCCCTCCCAGGCTTCAACACTAGATAGGGGCCTTGGTTGCAAGGTGATTAAAAACATCCACCAGGTTGTACACCTAAGATCTGCGTTTCACAACAACTGCACATTTGGCCGGCACACCTGTAATCCCAGCACTTTGGGAGGCTGAGGCGGGTGGATCACCTGAGGTCAGGAGTTCAAGACCAGCCTGACCAACATGGTGAAACCCTGTCTCTACTAAAAATACAAAAATTAGCTGGGGGTGGTGGCACATGCCTGTAATCCCAGCTGCTCTGGAAGCTGAGACAGGAGAATCGCTTGAACCCGGGAGGCGGAGGTTACAATGAACTGAAGGTTGAAGTGAGCCGAGATCACTCCATTGCACTCCAGCCTGGGTGACAGAGCGAGACTCCGTCTCAAAAACAAAAAAAAAAAACTGCACGTTTGACCTAATGTGTGCAAATGTTACCACAGTTGAAAAAGATCTCATATACAAAAAGTTTAGCGTCATTCCAGCATTGAATAACATGTCAAAGAAAATGGCCATTTCTAAGTGTCATCTGTTTAATCCACAGTAAACAAGCATTTAGTGCTTTGGAAAAGAAACGCTGACTGAAACGTTACCAAGTAGGTAGAAAAATGAAAACAAGATGTATATTTTGAAACAAAATGGCACCAGTAGTTTAATTTTAGATGAGCAAACACTGTGTTTTTCATATTCATTATCTTTGGGATAAAAATATCCAAAAAATGTTTTCAGCCTGGGCAACATAAGTAAGACCCTGTCTCTATACAAACATTTAAAAGTTAGCTGGACACAGCGGTACATACCTGTAGTCCCAGCTGCTCAGGAGGCTGAGGCAGGAGGATCACTTGAGCCCAGGAGTTTGAGGTTATAGTGAGCTATGATTGCACCGCTGCACTCCAGCCTGGGCAACACAGCAGGACCCCATCTCTAAAAAAAAAAAAACAACTTTTTTTTTTTTGATCAAGGAATTTTCAAACCTTTCTGTAGAGCCCTCCAGGCTCTTGTGTCTGAGTTGTTTGCCTGATGTGGTTGGTGAGCTTGTGGGGGGAAGACAGGGCTGCATGCCTCCAGAGCCCCCGGGGCAGCATCTGGTCTGGACGTGGAGAATGCCAGCTTTCTGCCAGCCACATCTGGGTGTTTCTGGAACGACTACATGTCCCAGTGTCCACTGTGACTTGCCTGGCAGCAGAACTGCATTCTGGGATGTGGAGTGGTGACTGGTCCTCCTCCTGCAAGTCAAAGGCTGTCATCTTTGTTTTTTTGTTTTTTCGAGATGGAGTCTTGCTCTGTCACCCAGGCTGGAGTGCATTGACGCAATCTCGGCTCACTGCAACCTCCACCTCCTGGGTTCAAGTGATTCTCCTGCCTCAGCCTCCCAAGTAGCTGGGATTACAGGCATGTGCCACCACGCCGGCTAATTTTTTTTTTTTTTTTTTTTTTTAGTAGAGACAGGGTTTCACCATGTTGGTTGGGCTGGTCTCCAACTCCTGATCTCAGGTGATCCACCCACCTCGGCCTCCCAAAGTGCTGGGATTACAGGCGTGAACCACCGCGCCCGGTCCCAAATGCTGTCATCTTTGACGCCTGTCAGTGAAGTGCCACCGTGGAAGGGGCTCTGGTTTAGACACCTGTGAAAATACATCTTAGGGCCTAGAAGATCCAGCTGTCTCCAGCCGTGGACCACCTGCCATGTGGTGGACACTAGGCCCCTGCCAGAGCATGTGCTGATTAGTCAGGCATCTGCACAGACCTGTCAGGAAGTGAAGGACGAGAGACGTCCCTCCGAGTCCTGAGGGCTGCCGAGAGGGAGGCCCAGTTGCTCTGAGCTGGCCGCAGCGTCTCCTCCACGGCAGCCTCCTTGGACCAGGGCACAGGGAGAGGCCAGCAGGTGATTTGGGGATGTGTGATTAGTGTTTGGCAGCCTTGTCATTGAAAAACTTTGGTTTAGTGTTGGTTTTTTTGCTTGTTTTAGTAGTTTTGGCACATATATATATATATATATATATATATATATATATATATATATAAAAGCACACACACACATATATGGCCGGGCACATTGGCTCACGCCTGTAATCCCAGCACTTTGGGAGGGTGGATCAAGAGGTCAGGAGTTCAAGACCAGCGAGGCCAAGATGGTAAAACCCCATCTCTACTAAAAATACAAAAATTAGCTGGGCACGATGTCAGGCGCCTGTAATCCCAGCTACTCGGGAGTCTGAGGCAAGAGAATCGCGTGAACCCAGGGAGTGGAGGTTGCAGTGAGCCAAGATTGCGCCACTGCACTCCAGCCTGGGCAATAGGGTGAGACTACGTCTCCAAAAAAAAAAAAAAAAGTGTGTGTGTGCGCATATATATAAAATAAACATTTTATTGAAGTTTGACATACAAAAATGTGTACACACGTCTTCAGATGTGCTGTTGATGTATGTTCATATAATGAACAAACCCGTGTGACTAGCTCCCAAATTAAGGAGCACACTCCATGGCCGTGGCTGGCCTACCCCAGGGCACACTGCTGACCCCTAGTGTGCCACAGTGGTGCTGCCTGGTTTGAACTGAGGCAGGCGGATCCTGCCGTGCAGGTGTCTAGTGCTAGTGTCTGGCTTGCACTCTGGTATTTGCTGCACCGCTGTGTGTGCCTGTGTGTAGTTCATCCCTGCGAGGCATTTATGGTGTCTCCTATTGGGAGCTCTTGTGATGGCCTGAGGAGTTGGCCAGGCATTGGCAAGGGGTGCGTTTCTGCTGGGTGCGTGCCTGTGTGGAGTGACCAGGCCCCAGGGTGTGTGTGCTCCGCTCTGGAACTGCCATGTGGATGCAGTCAGTGGCGCACATGCTGGCCTGCGTCCCCAGTAGCATTGGGTATCATGTCTTTTCCACTGGAGCCATTCTGATGAGTGCTTGCTGATACCTCATGAGTTTTTGGTGTTAATAGACTTATTTTTTTTTTTTCTCCCCCGAGATGGAGTCTTACTCTGTCACCCAGGCTGGAGTGCAGTGGTTCAATCTTGGCTCACTGCAGCCTCCGCCTCCCAGGTTCAAGCGATTCTCCTGCCTCAGCCTCCCGGGTAACTGGGATTACAGGTGCCCACCCCACGCCCGGCTAATTTTTTGTGTGTGTTTTCAGTAGAGATGGGAGTCTCACCATGTTGGCCAGGCTGGTCTCAAACTCCTGACCTCAAAAGATCCACCTGCCTTGGCCTCCCGAAGTGCTGGGATTACAGGCGTGAGCCAGTGCGCCTGGCCAGACTTACACGTTTGAGCAGTTTTAAGTCTACAGAACAATAGAGTGGAAAATGCAGCACCCCTTCCCCCGTCACTGTCCTCCTGGTTCACATGACTGACGTCTCGCGCTAGGGCGGCGGTCCTTGTGTTTTTTTATTTTTATTTTTTGAAATGGAGTCTAGCTCTGTCGCCCAGGCTGGAGTGTAGTGGCATGACCTCAGCTCACTGCAAGCTCTGCCTCCCGAGTATCTGGGACTACAGGCACCCGCCACCACGCCTGGCTAATTTTTTGTATTTTTAGTAGAGACAGGGTTTCACCGTGTTAGCCAGGATGGTCTCGATCTCCTGACCTCGTGATCTGCCTGCTTCAGCCTCCCAAAGTGCTGGGATTACAGGTGTGAGCCACCGCTCCTAGCCGGTCCTTGTGTTTTAAGTGTCACCTCGATGGAGGTAGTGGACATGTAGCAAGATTCACTCTCTCTTTTTTTTTTTTTGAGACAGAGTCTCGCTCTGTCGCCCAGGCTGTGATCTTGGCTCACTGCAAACTCTACCTCCCGGGTTCACACCCTTCTCCTGCCTCAGCCTCCTGAGTAGCTGGGACTACAGGCGCCCACCACCACGCCCAGCTCATTTTTTGTATTTTTAGTAGAGACGGGGTTTCACCGTGTTAGCCAGGATGGTCTCGAGCTCCTGACCTCGTGATCCGCCTGCCTTGGCCTCCCAAAGTGCTAGGATTACAGGCGTGAGCCACTGCGCCTGGCCTTTTTTTTTTCCCCTTGAGACAGAGTTTCGCTCTGTCGCCAGCCTGGAGTGCAGTGGCACAATCTCAGCTGAACTGCAACCTTTGACTCCCTGGTTCAAGTGATTCTCCTGCCACAGTCTCCCAAGTAGCTGGGATTACAGGCGTGCACCACCACGCCCAGCTAATTTTTGTATTTTTAGTAGTGATGGGATTTCACCATGTTGGCCAGGCTGGTCTCGATCTCCTGACCTCGTGATCTGCCCACCTCAACCTCCCAAAGTGCTGGGATTACAGGTGTGAGCCGCCGTGCCCGGCCGATTGACTCTCTTCAGGGTGCAGGTTACGGGCTTGCTGTGTAACCACCACAGTCAAACCTAGAACACAGCTCCATCTCCCAGAGGGTCCCCACGTACCCCTTTGTCACCAGCCAATCTCCGTACCCCCAGCCCCTGGCAACACTGACCTATTCCGTGGCCTAAAAGTTTACCTTTTCTGAACGTCCTGTAAACAGAATGACACTATTTGTAGCATTCAGAGTCCAGCTTTCTCTGCTCAGCATGGTGCGTTCAAGTCCCATCCGCGTCACGGTGGGTGTCTGTAGTCATCCCTTTTTCCTGCTGACAAATATTCCCTTATTCGAATGGACCACAGTTTGTATCCATTCGCTTGTTGAAGGACATTTGGGCTGTTTTTCCATTTTTGGGTTGTGGATAAACCTGCTGTAAACATTGGCATACAGGTTTTTCATGAACACGTTTTCATTCCTCTTGGGTAAGTGAATACCTAGAGGGGGCAGTTAATCCCCAGGTCACACAGTAAGTGTCTGTTTAACTTATGAGAACGGGGAAAATGGCACTGTTAATCTCTTCCTTCTAGAACATGTTCATTACTCGTAGCTGTGGACTCAAGTGGCTAAAGATGGTGCACATAGGGCATGTGCAGAGAACAAGGGGGTATTAGTTGGCAACACCCAGCTGTCCATGAAGACTTGAGGTGGGGACTGGGAAGGAGATGGCGCCCCTATGCTCTGCGCATGCAGCTTTGTCCCTGGACGAGGCACGCGGCCACCACACCAAGGAAATGGGCCTTTCGGTGCTAGGAAGTGTCGCGTTCGGCAGGAGACTGGGATGGAGCGGGGCCTGCGGGTGAAGAGGGTGCTCATGAGCTGGGTGTGTGGGGTGAGGGCCTCTGAGGAGCGCCTGCTGCTGTGAACATGTGTTCCTGTCTCCACCCTGCAGTGCGGCATCGTCCTGGGGGCGCTGCTCTTGGTCTTCTGCTCCTGGATGACGCACCAGTCGTGCATGTTCTTGGTGAAGTCGGCCAGCCTGAGCAAGCGGAGGACCTACGCCGGCCTGGGTGAGGCATCCTCTCCACAAGGTGGCTCTGGACCTGGGGCGGGGGCCTCATTCCATTTATTTGTTTATTTTCTTATTCCATTTATTTTCTCGACGTTATTCTTCCGCAGTTCCTTGGACAGCAGGGTTTTTCCTTTATTTTAAAATGTAATGCTACAAAAAAATGAGCCGGGTGTAGTTGCATGTGCCTGTCGTCCCAGCTACTATTTGGGAGGCTGAGGTGCGAGGATCACCTGAGCCTGGGAGTCTGTGGTGTCAGTGAGCTGTGACCACGCCACTGTACTCCAGCCTGGGTGAAAGAATTAAAAATTAAATTAAAAAAAAAATGCAGTTAAAACAAAAAATCTGCCGGGCGCAGTGGCTCGTGCCTGCACTTTGGCAGGCCGAGGCAGGCGGATTATTTGAGGTCAGGAGTTTGAGACCAGCCTGGACAACATGGTGAGACCCCATGTCTACCAAAAATACAAAAAATTAGCCAGACATGGTGGCAGGCACCTGTAATTCCAGCTACTCGGGAGGCTGAGGCTGGAGAATCTCTTAAACCCGGGAGGTGGAGGCTGCAGTGAGCTGAGATTATGCCGCTGCACTTGAGCCTTGGTGACAGAGTGAGACTGTCTGAAAAAACTAGAAAAACCTGTTACAAGCACATGCTTCAAAATTGGAGTGACACAGAAGGGTGTGAGGCACCAGGCCTCCCTGTCATCCTGTGCTCCCGCCTGCTCCCATGCAGCTTCCGCTTCTAAACTCAGGCCGAGACAGCTGTCCTTACAGTGCTGGTACAGGCCTGCTCACTGTCTCTCCCGGACACCAGACGTCTTCCCGCGGAGCTGCCTGCAGAGAACCTGGCTGTGCTCCCCAGCTCGGAATTCCGTGGAGGAAGCTCCTCGGGCCCAGGCTGTTGCTGGAGTTCGGCGGCTCCTCTCCCAGCGGCTTTGTCCTTCCCCTGATGCTGTTGGTTGCAGTTTTGTTTTCTTTAGTTACTTTCTTGCTTTCATGCTGTTTCAGCCAGGAGAGAAGGCTGCGCTTCCTGCCTCATTTCCGTGTGGAATACGTTCTACGTTGTCGTCAAGGGTGCCATCCCTCACCTTCCCGTCTGCCCGCGGGCTGTGTGACCCACACTGTCTCCTTGCCCGCCCCAGGCTCGGCACCTCTCGGCTCCACATTCCATTCTGGGGGCATCCAGTACGGGTGTTGAAATTCCAGCGTCCGTATTCTCAGGAGTTGGCCCTGTGGGTTCCAGTAAAAATGCCCGGCCTTGTGATGAAGGCTCTGGGCCTCCAGCCAGCGTGTGGCTGGGGTGTCGGGTCCTCCCTGCAGAAGGCCATCCTGCCTCTGGGCTCACAGCTCCCACGGCAGAGCGAGGAGGCAGAGGGAGAGGAAATGGTATTTAAGGGTCCAGGGGGGCCAAACGAAATAAAAACACCTGCAGGGTCCACACAGGGGTCCTGGCCTCCCAGCCTCCGCTTCTCCCCAGTCCCCTTTGTGTTGCCACAGAGAGAGAGTCCTGCGTTCGTTTCTGCCCTCGGAACCAGAGGGGATGCGTTCCTTCTCTTCCCTTCCTGATGAGAATGGCACTGTCAGAGCCTTTTCTTGTTGTTATTTGAGGAAGTGAAGTTCACCGTTAAATCTGATCCACAGTGAGATGGCCTAATTCAACTTGGGCTGAAACATGCCTACTGGAAGCCAGGAGGCACAGCGCCTGGGCAGGCCCCTTCCTGGGTCTGCAGAGCTATGGCCTACAGGGTGACCCTTTTCTCCGCACTGAGATCTCTGTACAGAGTTTCTGTGGCAGAGGCCGCAACTCAAGTACTTAGCTGTGTCCTGGAAGAAGACCGGTGACCCACGGCTGGGGAGGCCCCCATTTCTGATAGCTGGCTGTCTTATTCATTGAAAGTCCCCCTGCCGGGCGTAGTGGCTCACGCCTGTAATCCCAGCACTTTGGGAGGCCGAGGCGGGTGGATCACGAGGTCAGGAGATCGAGACCATCCTCGCTAACACAGTGAAACCCCCGTCTCTACTAAAAATACAAAAAAATTAGCCGGGTGTAGTGGCGGGCGCCTGTAGTCCCAGCTACTCGGGAGGCTGAGGCAGGAGAATGGCGTGAACCCGGGAGGCGGAGCTTGCAGTGAGCTGAGATCTCACCACTGCACTCCAGCCTGGGCGACAGAACGAGACTCCGTCTCAAAAAAAAAAAAAAAAAAAAAAAAAAGAAAGTCCCCGAACAGTCAAACCAGTTTGGCTACATGTGAAAGACTGGAAGAAAATTGCCGGGCGGGTGCTCTTCTATGCTGCCTGGAGCTCCTACCTGAGCTTCCAGCCTTTAACTGGCTGGGGTGACCGCAGTCCACGTCTGCCTGCCAGAAACAAACAAGATTCAAAACACCAAGCGTGTCTCAGGTTATGCCTTTGACACCAAACATGAAGGTTCCACTGCGTGAGCTCCGGACAGAGGCCCCTGGGCCCAGCCGCCCTGCGTCAGCCACAGTCTGCCCTGGCTCGTCTTAGAAGTGGAGAGACACGGCCGGGCGCGGTGGCTCAAGCCTGTAATCCCAGCACTTTGGGAGGCCGAGGCGGGTGGATCACGAGGTCAGGAGATCGAGACTATCCTGGCTAACACGGTGAAACTCCGTCTCTACTAAAAATACAAAAAACTAGCCGGGCGTGGTGGCGGGAGCCTGTAGTCTCAGCTACTCAGGAGGCTGAGGCGGGAGAATGGCGTGAACCCGGGAGGCGGAGCTTGCAGTGAGCTGAGATCAGGCCACTGCACTCCAGCCTGGGAGCACAGCGAGACTCCGTCTCAAAAAAAAAAAAAAAAGAAGTGGAGAGACACGCGCTGGGAGAGGCATCCCTGGGGAGGGTAAGATGAGAATCTCCCGGAGCTGAGGCGAGGCCGTCGTGCAGAGTGGACAGCAGCTACACGCTGCAGTCTTCAGGAGGCGCCGGGCTGGGTCTCGTCCTTGCACACAGAGACTTATCTTCCCTGGGATGGCCGGGTGGTTTCCTCCGAATGGCATCTGTCCCCACCAAGACACGGGTTTGCAGCGTGATGGTTCCTTGGGTTGGTAGCCCAGAGAGGTGGCCGCTGGTCACTTAACCCTCCCCGCTCTCCTCCAGTGCCAGGTGCCAGCCTGGAGAGGTGTCGTTTCTTGTTGGTATTTGTGTATTTCTCTGTGCTATTTGCTGTTGCTGGTTGTGGGTGGTTTTTGTTGTTTTCATCAGCTCACTTGCTGCTTCCTTTACCCTGAGTGTCTTGCCTGGACATGGACTTTTCTAAATCCCTCTTCAGAAGACACGCAGATGCACCAGTCATTCAACCTCCTTCAGCTGTCGCGGCTTCTCGTGATGCTGTTCTGAGCCCCAGACCCTGTCCTGCTGAGAATTGTGCCTGAACCCCGGCGTGCGTGGTCTGGGCTAGAAACCGCTTCCCCCAGCAGCAGCAACCGTTTGGCCCCCACACGGCCTCTGAGTTCTCGGTTGTGAGCAGCGGGATCAGGGGTGCTGCCTGTGTTCCATCATTGGGTGGTCCGGGCTTCTGTGGCTCCTGTGCCGGCGCTGGGGGACATCTGACTGGACCCAGGGCAGGGTGCACCCTGCATGGCGGCCGCGGCCTCAGAGCTCGCCGCTCACAAACACCTCCACCCTGGCGGGGGCTGGGCCAGCACTGGGAGTCCACACTCGGGGGAGGGCCGGGTCCCCGGGACCTTGCTGGGTGCTTCAGCCTCTTCCTTTCTTTCCCTGTGCCAGTCCAGGCAGGATGCGAAGGAGTGGGGTCCGACTGGGGCTGGTGTTTGAAGCTGGGGAGAAGTTGCCGGGGGATTGACACTGGGAATGGTGAGCGAGGGTTTGGCCAGGTGGGGAAAAGAAGGCGCGGGGCCGTGTCTCAGCATGGTGGGCTCTAAGGACGTTGTCCTGGGAACCGGAAGAGAGTGCCGCCCTGATTTCCTAGACGGCCTTCCATTTTCCCTTGCCAGTGGCAGGCATATTCTGAAACCATCTTGGGCAAGGTGCGCTCGTGTTTGGAATACGCTGTGGAGACTCAGCTTCCTTTTGGAGAATGGAAAGGCACGTTATGGCCAGGAGCACCGCCACGTTTGGAGCGTGGGGTTTTGTTGTGTCTGGGCTGTGCCGTCACCGAGGGGTGTGGAGGGCATTTTCTGGTGACAGCAGGGCCCTGGGCTGTGGGCTGCTGCTGAGGAGGCTTTTGGAGTTCTTAGTGTTTGAAATTCTCCGCAGCCCGAGGTCAGCTTCTGGGGCCTGGCTCCGGTTTCTGTGTTGTGGGATGAACTCAAGGGGTGCCAGGCTCCTTCAGCGAGCTGGCGGGCAGGTCCGGGAAAGGCCAGGGTGAGCCCTGGAGGCGGGGTCTTTGCTGCTCCCAGGCTCTGGCGTTCGGCAGTGCTGTGCTTCTTCCTAAGTAGTTTAAAGTAATGAGTGTTTTTTGGACTCATTCATATTTACTGGCCTGTGTGTTTCCTGCTTTCCAAAGCTCATCAGAGGCCTGTAGCCCGTGCGAGGGAGGAAACTGGGGGCAGGAAGCCGGGGCTGCCGATGGTGCTGGGCCATCCTGTCACGTGCACCCATCTCTGGGTGTGCCTTGGAGCTGGGACTTCCCTTTGCCCTCCTCCACCAGGCTGGGGAAGCGCAGGGGTCACCAGATGACCACCTGGGGCCTGGGAGGGACCCTGCTGAGTCAGCCCCGTTTCTCATGTGCTGCAGAGAATCCCGCTGTCAGGGCGAGAGAATGGCGGCTCCTCCCGCGTTCGGCCGGACGGCTGAACGGGAACGTCGGGGACGGGGACAGGGACGGGGACGGGGACGTCGGGGACGGGGACGCATGCTCCTCATCGGCAAGGCTCCTCATTGGCTGTCCACGTGGACACCACAAGCCCGGAGCTCTTGTCCCCTCCCTTCCTGGAGCACCATGCTTGAACAGGGTCTCCGTTTGTTTCTGTAAATGCCAACCAAAGGGTGAAAATGAAAGCCCTTCCTCAGAGTCCCTCCGATGCAGGCTGTGCTGCTCGGGCACCTGGGGCCGGCGCTGACCCCTCTGGGGACCTGCAGGCTCTGGCCGACAGCACGGGGTTCGGCCATGCCGGGCTGTGGGATGCTGTTTCCAGCGGGCCCCCAGTGGTCACCGGGTGGGAGGACTGTGCGTTGCAGGGACTTGTCTCTCTGTCTTTTAAAAAATCTGATTGAGTGAAAGAAGAACCTGCCTCCTGTCCTTCCCTTGCTCTGTCTTTGTTTCTTGTAGTTTCATTTGCAGATGGTAGATCCAAAAATAACCTGGTAGTCAGAATTGGAAACACCCCTCCTGCCCCGGAGAATCTGGACCCACGGGTTTCTGTGAAATTGCCCCGGACAGCTTTGCTCAGTACCTTTGTTCTGGATGTGCTTCTCACACTGTTGGATTGAGCATTCCTTTCTTTTCTTTTGCGCTAGCATTCCACGCCTATGGGAAGGCGGGCAAGATGCTGGTGGAGACCAGGTAAGCCCCGCCCTGCCCCTGCGTTTGTCCCCCCAACCCCCGCACCCAGGCCCTGGGGACCCTCCTGGCGGGAGCAGCAGTTTCGTTCCCGGATTCATCTGTAACTTAGGTTTCTGAGGAGTCACTCAATACACGAAAGTCCAATTACTTGTACCCTTCAGTGTTGTAATAAAAATTTAAATATGGAAAACTCCAAGAACTTGGAAAACAGCCCTCCCTTAGCTGTAATCTCTCAACACCATTCCTTCATGCCGCACCCACCCCCCGCACACTGCTGCATAAAGGTGCCATTGCATTGCAAATGTCATATTGTTCTTCCTTTGGAATAAAATTTCATGAGATGAAAAAAATTATGAGATGAAAAAATTGCCGGGAGATTGCACTTTTAGGCTTCTAAATTAGGGAATTGTAAACTCCAAAGAACAGCCTTTTTTGAAAGCAGTTGATTGTTCTGTTAACTTGACAAGCATCGTGGGGCTTTTTTAAAAAAATTTTTTGAGGTGGAGTTTTGCTCTGTCGCCCAGGCTTGAGTGCAGTGGCGCAATCTCAGCTCATTGCAGCCTGATGCAGCCTGGGTTCAAGCGATTCTCCTGCCTCAGCCTCCCAAGTAGCTGGGATTACAAGCACCTGCCACCACGCCCAGCTAATTTTTGTATTTTTAGTAGAGACAGGGTTTTGCCGTGTCGGCCAGGCTGGTTTTGAAACTCCTGATCTCAGGTGATCCGCCTGCCTCGGCCTCCCAAAGTGCTGAGATTACAGGCGTGAGCCACCGTGCTGGGCCCATCATGGAGCATGTTTGTAACTGTCAGAGCCTCTGCGGAGAGGCGAGTATAATGCCACATTGAGAAAAGCTGGGTGTCGCTCAGTGTGCATTCCAAGTGACATAGTGAGCGCTGCAGAACCTGCCCATACCCCGTGAACTGAGGCACGTTTGAAATCACATCTGTTGGCCGGGCGCAGTGGCTCAAGCCTGTAATCCCAGCACTTTGGGAGCCCAAGGTGGGCGGATCACGAGGTCAGGAGATCGTGACCATCCTGGCTAACACGGTGAAACCCCATCTCTACTAAAAAGTACAAAAAATTAGCCAGGCGAGGTGGCGGGCACCTGTAGTCCCAGCTACTCGGGAGGCTGAGGCAGGAGAATGGCGGGAACCCGGGAGGCGGAGCTTGCAGTGAGCCGAGATGGCGCCACTGCACTCCAGTCTACAACAGAAAGAGGACATGTCCACTCTGTATCATACTTGAAGGTATTACTGATTTTCTTTTTAAGATAGAAAGGAGGCCGGGCGCAGTGGCTCATGCCTGTAATCCCAGCACTTTGGGAGGCCGAGGCGGGCGGATCACGAGGTCAGGAGATCGAGACCATCCTGGCTAACACGGTGAAACCCCGTCTCTACTAAAAATACAAAAAACTAGCCGGGCGTGGTGGCGGGCACCTGTAGTCCCAGCTACTCGGGAGGCTGAGGCAGGAGAATGGCG